>NW_013668362.1:41637-47323 GCF_000517525.1 Limulus polyphemus | reverse complement strand
ACAGTACTAAAGTAACAGGTAATAAAAGCATAATACTAATGTAACAGGTAATGAAAAACACAGTACTAAAGTAACAGGTAATAAAAGCAGAGTACTAATGTAACAGGTAATGAAAAACACAGTACTAAAGTAACAGGTAATAAAAGCAGAGTACTAAAGTAGTAGGTAATAAAAGCACAGTATTAATTAACAGGTAATGTAAAGCACTGTATTAATGCAACAGGTAATAAAAGCACAGTACTAAATAAACAGGTAATGTAAAGCACATTGATAAAGTAGCAAGTAATGAGAACTAGCTAATTCTCAAACCTTTAAATTTTCAACTACACTTAAATTTCCTTGTGCAATATATACACGTAATATATCTTTGCTTATTTTATTTATGTAAAGAAGACCGGTAGTTTCCTAATATCAAACGTGCTAGACTGTGGATCTGCGAGTCCATGGTTCTCGTCCCGTTACTGGAAAAATAATAATAATCTCGCTCCATACTTTGGCCAACATATAGGTGAGTGTCAAATCACAAAATTCGGTTAGTAAGCAAAGAGTTGGTGGTGGGTGATGTTGACTAGCTGCCTTTCATATAGTCTATTTGTTGGAAATTAGGCACGGCTAGCACAAACAAAATATCCAACAACAAACAATTAATATCTCGAGTCGAATTAATGGCTATAGTATACATTATTTTCATTCACACACCAAGTACGTCTGATAAAAAAGCATGTACTTTTTACTACTATCAGGCCTGTCACCGGCTCCTTGTCAACGTGCTATGAATATCTTTACGTAATTCTAGTCATTCCATCCAGTAGTTGTATTACCCTCTGGACACTGAATAGATGCATTACCCCTTGCCAACAATATATGTATTACTCTGTGGCCAGTTAATGAACATAT
This sequence comes from Limulus polyphemus, assembly GCF_000517525.1. Lineage (NCBI taxonomy): Eukaryota > Metazoa > Arthropoda > Merostomata > Xiphosura > Limulidae > Limulus > Limulus polyphemus. Next base: position 46,426 of record NW_013668362.1, on the reverse strand, counting down.
TACATTCTGGTTTACATTAAAAATCACATTTGTTCTTCTTGGGAAAGTAGCGTATTGATATAATATCATTTAATACTTTTTAACAAGTTCAAAACATATACGAATTAAACAAAACAGATTCTAGTTTGTTTTTTTTTTAGTTATAATACAGACTTCAGTTGCATTATTCTCAGTATTTCCAGTTGTAGTGCTTCCTTTGTTCTGAGGTACACTGTACCTTCAGTTTTCACTAACGTCTCTCTCTTAACAGTTCAGAACTATTTATGGTAGTGTAGATTACATCTCCAAACTTCATTAGCGTCATTCTTAAAATGGCCAGTTCTCTTTGTTCTCATGCACACCGCATCTTCAGACATTAGTAGGATGTTTTTCAAAGTTTGTTCTGACGTGGACTACATCTTCAGAGTTCAATGACGATGTTCGCAACGCGATGAATATTGCAGACCTCGGTTTTTTTTGTTTTGTTTTTTATGATGACTGAAGACAACCCGGTAATTAGTTTGCAAAGCCGGGTGTGGTCTAGTTGTTAGCTTGCCTGATCGATAGCTGTAGTAGGGTTTGTCCTGCTGAACAAGATCCGCATTTTATCCTGTGGGTGGACAATAACTTTTTTGTTGATATCCGCGCAAAGCTATTCGAGAACTATCTGCGCTAGCCGTCCTTAATTTGAAGTGTTAGTCTCTAAAGAAGACGGCTACTCAACACCACCCAACGCTGACTTTTGAACTGGTCTTTTATCAACCAATATTGGAATTGACAATCACGTTATAATGCCCCCTAAATCTCAAAGATCAAGCATGTTCAGCGACAAGATTCGAACCCTTGACCCTCAGATTACGAGTCGGATTTGCGACAGTGAGTACTGCTGACTGGCTGCTCTCTTTATAATCACCAGTTTAAAGTTAGGGTCAGTTATACCTTAATCCTTGAGGACCTCTGACCTGCAAATCTTTTAGGCTATTTTAACATAATGTGTTATTTAGGAAGGAAATATCACACCATATAAAATTTGTTCTCGTTATTTACTCAGAAATAAATCTGTTGCAAAAATTGTCTTTTCCAGCTTTACTGTTTAATTTTGGGATCAGTTGTTACGATGAGACGAATTAACCATTTCTTCAACAATTTTTTTAGTTTATTAAAGCCAGTTGTACATTTTAGAAAACTTTAATAATTGATATATTTTAAATATTCAATAAATATTGTTTGATTCTTATATTTCGCTTTGGAGTTTAAAGGATAGTTGATTTTTTTCCAATAGATGGCAGCACTATATCGTTTATTTGTAATTGTATAGGTGATAGACAATTATTTATATTATTATAGAAACTATGTATTACATTTTCTTCAAAGTCTTCTTTCACGTTAACATGGTGACACAGTGGTATATATAAATCTTTATGTTAAGAGTCTGAAGTAGTAGTTTATAGATGCTAGTGTTTCATTTAATCAAGTATTTTTACATTATGTTATATTTATCAATAGTTAATATTCAATCACGTATTATTTCTATTTTATGTTATGATTACTTACGTTAATCTGAAGCACATGTGATTACGAAAAAAATTAAAAGCATTTCTTTCAATAAATTTGATCAAGATTACATGAATCATTTTCAATTTCAGACATTGGTTCTAGAGAATTCGGCAATATATATTACATATTCTGGGCTTTTTTGACCACAGTAAGAATCAATTAAGTTTACTTTATAAAAAATAAAAATAAAATGCCACATCATATTGCTTAGAACTGACACAGGTTGCGAATCGAGAATTCTAATCAGAAACCAAGCAAGATACGTGAACTAATAGGCAGCATTCTTTTCAGTTGAATTATTCTTTCATTAATAATGAAAATCAGCGTATGAAAGTACATCCAGCGTTTGTTTGTGTCAGAACGAAGCTACACGACACACTATCTATTCCATGTTAATTGCGGGGAATTGAACCCCTGATTTTAGTGTTGGAAGTCGGTAAACATACCACTGAACCACCGGAGAACCGTGTGTGTGTTCTGAAATATATCATAATTGAATATCTGTGTAAACTCAACTACACAAATGACGTAACAGACTAAAGAATGTCAGCGTCTACCTAACAGACACATTCTCTTCGTAGTGAGGTTTCTATGGTGGGACAGCTGACTTACAACACTAAAGTCTGGGGTTCGATTTATCGTGGTGCACACAGCAGATAGTTCAATGTTCTTAAGATAACCAACCAGCCAATGTTTCTAAAGGTTTGTTTCAATAAAGAATGTCAGCGTCTACCTAACAGACACATTCTCTTCGTAGTGAGGTTTCTATGGTGGGACAGCTGACTTACAACACTAAAGTCTGGGGTTCGATTTATCGTGGTGCACACAGCAGATAGTTCAATGTTCTTAAGATAACCAACCAGCCAATGTTTCTAAAGGTTTGTTTCAATTGCGTTATTTGACAATTTGTCTATAAACAGCGGGAAAATGTTAGGGAAAGAAAGTCTTTTGCTAATACTGCCCCCTGCAGGAAGACAAATGAGTTAACCGTCGTGTTGGTTGATTATGTCGGGCCTAATAAATTCAGGACAATTGTAACACGTGCACCGCTACAATCAAAGAAGACAATCAACATTACCCATGGTTATGAAGGTTATCTATATGCTTAGGTTACAGAATGTGAGGGCTTTCAACGTGCAGTATGCATAATTTCTGACAAAATAGCTGCTTTGTTCAGTTCCCTAACAAGTCACATGGCTCTTTCAGGCCCCACATCCTCATCTGCACTCGGAGATACCAACTGACCCGTCACATGGTTAAGAAGAAATAGTATAAATAACAGAAAACAGCATGTTATGAGCATAAACAGGGGTAATACTGGACGCACAAACAAATCATAGAATCAATACAAAACTAAATTCACAAACAAGTTTGTTTAGGTTATAAATCTGGAGTAAAACGTCGATGAATAATGAAGTTGTTTTGAATTTCGCGAAAAGCTACAAGAGGGCTATCTGCGCTAGCCGTCCCTAATTTAGTAGTGTAAGACTAGGGGGAAGGCGGCTAGTCATCACCACCCACCGCCAACTCTTGGGCTACTTTTTTATCAACGAATAGTGGGATTGATCGTAACATTATAACGCTCCCACATCTGAAAGGGCGAGCATGTTCGGTGGGACAGGGATTAGAACTCGCGACTCTCAGATTGCCCCTCAGAGCGCCCTAACCACCTGGCCATGCTGAGCCCAACTACGAAGTCAAAATCCGTTGTGTATACATGAAATTAATAATTAATTATTGTATGAGACACTTTTCATCTGTTGAAGTAACAGAAATTTTCTCGTGTGTTCCCAGCACCAGATTTTTAACAGTGTTTGTCACACAGACAACGTTCGAGACCCTAGATTTATTAAATTTGTCCCTCGGGTGTATATAATAAAACAAAATGCCGGTAGGCAGCGTTGTAGTCGATCCGTTTACCATATTTTATCTTCGACTTTCCCTTCTTATAGAATCTCTAACTATCTGGCTGAATCAACTGCAGCTAATACAACAGATCTATCTGGCTGAATCTACTGCAGCTAATACAACACATCTATCTGGCTGAATCTACAGCAGCTAATACAACACATCTATCTGGCTGAATCTAATGCAGCTAATACAACACATCTCTCTGGCTGAATCTACTACAGCTAATACAACACATCTATCTGGCTGAATCAACTGCAGCTAATACAACATATCTCTCTGGCTGAATCTACAGCAGCTAATACAACAGATCTATCTGGCTCAATCTACTGCAGCTAATACAACACAACTCTATCTGGCTGAATCTAATGCAGCTAATACAATACATCTATCTGGCTGAATCTAATGCAGCTAATACAACAGATCTATCTGGCTGAATCTAATGCAGCTAATACAACAGGTCTATCTGGCTGAATCTACTTCAGCTAATACAACACAACTCTATCTGGCTGAATCTACTACAGCTAATACAACATATCTATCTGGCTGAATCTACTACAGCATTTACAACATATCTATCTGGCTGAATCTACTACAGCTAATACAACACAACTCTATCTGACTGAATCTACTACAGCTAATACAATACATCTATCTGGCTGAATCTACTGCAGCTAATACAACACATCTATCTGGCTGAGTCTACGGCAGCTTATACAACATATCTGTCTGGCTGAATTTACTGCAGCTAATACAACACATCTATCTGGCCGAATCTACTACAGCTAATACAACATATCTGTATGGCTGAATTTACTGCAGCTAATACAACACATCTATCTGGCTGAATTTACTGCAGCTAATACAACATATCTCTCTGGCTGAATCTACTACAGCTAATACAACATATCTGTCTGGCTGAATTTACTGCAGCTAATACAACACATCTATCTGGCTGAATTTACTGCAGCTAATACAACATATCTATCTGGCTGAATTTACTGCAACTAATACAACACATCTATCTGGCTGAATTTACTGCAGCTAATACAACGTATCTATCTGGTTGAATCTACTGCAGCTAATACAACACATCTATCTGGCTGAATCTACGGCAGCTTATACAACATATCTATCTGGCTGAATCTACTACAGCTAATACAACATATCTATCTGGCTGAATCTACTGCAGCTAATACAACATATCTCTCTGGCTGAATCTACTACAGCTAATACAACATATCTGTCTAGCTGAATTTACTGCAGCTAATACAACACATCTATCTGGCCGAATCTACTACAGCTAATACAACATATCTGTATGGCTGAATTTATTGCAGCTAAT
>NW_013668362.1:40100-41008 GCF_000517525.1 Limulus polyphemus | reverse complement strand
AGCTAATACAACACATCTATCTGGCTGAGTCTACTACAGCTAATACAACATATCTATTTGGCTGAGTCTACTACAGCTAATACAACATATCTATCTGGCTAAATCTACTGTAGCTAATACAACACATCTATCTGGCTGAGTCTACTACAGCTAATACAACATATCTATTTGGCTGAGTCTACTACAGCTAATACAACATGTCTATTTGGCTGAGTCTACTGCAGCTAATACAACACATCTATCTGGCTGAGTCTACTACAGCTAATACAACATATCTATTTGGCTGAGTCTACTACAGCTAATACAACATATCTATCTGGCTAAATCTACTGTAGCTAATACAACACATCCATCTGGCTGAGTCTACTACAGCTAATACAACATGTCTATTTGGCTGAGTCTACTGCAGCTAATACAACACATCTATCTGGCTGAGTCTACTACAGCTAATACAACATATCTATTTGGCTGAGTTTACTTCAGCTAATACAATATATCTATCTGGCTGAGTCTGCTACAGTTAATACAACATATCTATCTGGCTTGTATTAACTGCAGTAAATTCAGCCAGATAGATGTGTTGTATTAGCTGCAGTAAATTCATTCAGCCAGATAGATATAATGTTGTATTAGCTGTAGTAGAATCTATCTGGCTAAATCTACTGTAGCTAATACAACACATCCATCTGGCTGAGTCTACTACAGCTAATACAACATGTCTATTTGGCTGAGTCTACTGCAGCTAATACAACACATCTATCTGGCTGAGTCTACTGTAGCTAATACAACACATCCATCTGGCTGAGTCTACTACAGCTAATACAACACATCTATCTGGCTAAATCTACTGTAGCTAATACAACACATCTATCTGGCTAAATCTACTGTAGCTAATACAACATATCTAT
>NW_013668362.1:36520-39227 GCF_000517525.1 Limulus polyphemus | reverse complement strand
AATACAACACGTCTATTTGGCTGAGTCTACTGCAGCTAATACAACACATCTATCTGGCTGAGTCTACTACAGCTAATACAACACGTCTATTTGGCTGAGTCTACTGCAGCTAATACAACACATCTATCTGGCTGAGTCTACTACAGCTAATACAACATATCTATTTGGCTGAGTCTACTGCAGCTAATACAACACATCTATCTGGCTGAGTCTACTACAGCTAATACAACATGTCTATTTGGCTGAATCTAATGCAGCTGACACTAAACATTTATCAGGCTCATCTTGTGTACTTTATTGGAGTTTATCACCTCAGAAAAGAAACACATTTCCTATCGTAGAGTTCGCATCTCTTTGTTCGAAGTGATTTAAAATTGTGTCAGTTCTCTGAGTTTAGATACAAATAAAATATGTTTGTCTTCTTACACTTTGTTGTGATATCGACGGCTAAATTGGTCTAATTTGTAGTCGCTTGGAGTTAAGCGGTAAGTACCTGTTGTCACGTGCTTGATTGACAGCTGCTGATTGGTAGCCCTCAGCGACAATTGCGATTGTTCTCTTGATATCTCATTGATAGCAAGACCAAGGTTATTTGCATTTTAATTTGTTTTCTTTTTGCAAGTGAGAAGCATATGTCAAGTTATAGCAGTAATAATACTGTATAACCGCCACATTATCATATGTTTAGTTGTTTCTAAGTTAACGTGACTGCCATAATTCAAACTAGAATATTTTCCGTTAAAGTAGCTAATGCGCATGCTCTAGTTTTGATGAAAAGGGAAGAAAGATGGGGTTTCCCAATCTCCAAGGCTCTGTAAGTATGTTTATAGCAGATGATATATTCCTGATAACGAGCTAACAAAAAACTACGCACTTCTGTGTGTGAAAAATAATCAAATCTAGTGATTTGGTGAAGAATTTGATTCAGTTTTCACACTTTAACCAATCATTGTGACCTGTGTGTTTTACGGTATCCTAAACACAGGAAATCTGCCGTGTTCTCATGACTTAATTACAAGCAAATCAAAAATGTCACTACTTTCTTTTTCTTTAATAACAGTAAAAGTAGTTTATTATCAGCTACATTACCTTTAATTTCAAGCCTCAGTTTGTGACTGAAGAAACTTTCTTTTATACTGGTGCTTTGTTCCTCATTGGTCCTTGCTAAGATCTAAAATAAAAAAAGTGATTGGAAGACAACATCACATTCTTTTAGGGCTAGTTCAAGTACTCCAGACTTCATAGATTAGTAGATTCTTTCATTCGTGTTAACATTTTCTTTTAGTACGTCTGATGTAGCCTTACTGAAAACAAAGAAAACTAAATCTGTAAACCAGGAATTCGGTCCTTAAATATAAAAAAAATAATGTCTGTAGAAAACAATTAATCTTAACTGCACATCTTAACTGCACTTGAGGATACAACATTTTAATAATTTTGTTTCACTGATTTTTAAAAATTGTATATTGTAAACTTATAAATACAGGATATGTAGATACTTCAAACATGTCTGGTGTATCAACACTTCGTTTGTTCAAATAAATTACGAACTATATGTGATGTACAAAATAAAAAAAAACCCACAGTACTTACAGTCCATGTGCGATGTACAGAATAAAACAATCCCAGTGTACTTATAATCCATGTGTGATGTACAGAATCAAACAAACCCAGTGTACTTATAACCCATGTGTGATGTACAGAATTAAACAAACCCAGTGTACATACAAACCATGTGTGATGTACAGAAAAATAAAACAATTCCAGTGTACTTACAGTCCACATGTGATGTACAGAATAAAACAAACCCATTGTACTTACAATCCATGTGTGACGTACAGAATAAAACAATCCCAGTGTACTTACCATCCATGTGTGATGTACAGAATAAAACAATCACGGTGTACTTACGATCCATGTGATATGTACAGAATAAAACAATCCCAGTGTACTTACAATACATGTGTGGTGTAGAGAATAAAACATACCCAGTGTACTTATAATCCATGTGTGATGTACAGAATTAAAAAACCCAGTGTACTTACAACTCATGTGTGATGTACAGAATAAAACAATCCCAGTGTACTTACAGTCCACGTGTGATGTACATAATAAAACAAACCCAGTGTACATACAACCCATGTGTGATATACAGAATAAAACAATCCCAGTGTACTTAGAGTCCACGTTTGATGTACAGAATAAAACAACCCAGTGTACATACAACCCATGTGTGATATACAGAATAAAACAATCCCAGTGTACTTACAGTCCATGTGAGATGTACAGAATTAAACAAACATAGTGTACTTGCAATCCATGCGTGATGTACAGAATAAAACAAACCCAGTGTACATACTAACCATGGGTGATGTACAGAATAAAACAAATCCAGTGTACTTACCATCCATGTGTGATGTACAGAATAAAACAATCACAGTGTACTTACGATCCATGTGATATGTACAGAATAAAACAAACCCAGTGTACTTACAGTCCCGTGTGATGTACAGAATAAAACAATCCCAGTGTACTTACAATCCATGTGTGGTGTACAGTATAAAACAAACACAGTATACTCTCGGCCCATTTGTGATCTACAGAAGAAAACAAACCCAATGTACTTACAGTCCATGTGTTATGTACAGAATAAAACAAACCCATTATACTTACAATCCATGTGTGATGTACAGAATAAAACAAACCC
>NW_013668362.1:32226-35660 GCF_000517525.1 Limulus polyphemus | reverse complement strand
GTGCAGAAGAAAACAAACCCAGTGAACTTACAGTCCATGTGTTATGTACAGAATAAAACAAACCCAGTATACTTACAATCCATGTGTGATGTACAGAATAAAACAAACCCAGTATACTTACAATCCATGTGTGATGTACAAAATAAAACAAACCCAGTGTACTCTCAACCCATGTTTGGTGTACAGAATAAAACAAACCCAGTATATTTACAATCCACGTGGTATGTACAGTATAAAAAAAACAGTGTACTCTCGACCCATGTGTAATCTACAGAATTGAACAAATCCAGTGTACTTACAACCCATGTGTGGGGTTCAGAATAAAACAAACCCAGTGTACTTGCAATCCATGTGTGATGTACAGAATAAAACAAACACAGTGTACCTACATTCCATGTGTGGTGTACAGAATAAAACAAATCCAGTGTACTTACAATACATGTGTAATATACAGAATTAAACAAACCAAGTGTACTTACAGTCCATGTGTGATGTACAGAATAAAACAAACACAGTGTACTTACAATCCACATGAGATGTACAGAATAAAACAAACCCAGTGTACTTACAGTCCACGTGTGATGTACAGTATAAAACAAACCCAGTGTACTCTCGACCCATGTGTGATATACGGAATAAAACAAACCCAGTGTACTTACAGTCCATGTGTTATGTACAGAATAAATCAAACCATTGTACTTACAATCCATGTGTAATGTACAGATTAAAATAAAACCCAGAGTACACTTGACCCATGTGTGATGTACAGAATAAAACAATCCCGGTATCCTCGAAATCCATATGTGGTGTACAGAATAAAATAAACCAGTGTACTTACAATACATGTGTGGTGTAGAGAATAAAACATACCCAGTGTACTTATAATCCATGTGTGATGTACAGAATTAAACAAACCCAGTGTACTTACAATTCATGTGTGGTGTACAGAATAAAACAAACCCAGTGTATTTACAGTCCTTGTGTTGTGTACAGAATAAAAAAAAACCAGTGTACTTAGAGTCTATGTATGATGTACAGTATAAAACAAACCCAGAGTAATTACAGTCCGTGTGTGATGTACAGAATAAAACAAACGCATTGTATCTACATTTCATGTGTGATATACAGAATAAAAAACCCAGTGCACCAACAGTCCATGTGCGATATACAAAATAAAACAATCTTGGGGTACTTACGATCCATATGATATGTACAGAATAAAACAAACCAAGTGTACTTACATTCCATGCGTGACGTACAGAATAAAACAAACCCAGTGTACTTACTTTCCATGTGTGATGTACAGAATAAAACAAACCCAGTGTACTTATAATCCATGTGATAAGTACAGAATAAAACAAACCAGTGTACTTGCAATCTGTGTGTGATGTACCCAATAAAACAATCTCAGTGTACTTGAAATTCATGTGTAATGGAAAGTATAAAACAAACCCATTGTACTTACAATCCATGTGTGATATACAAAATTAAACAAACCCAGTTTATTTACAAACCAGGTGTGATGTACAGAATAAAACAAACCCAGTGTACTTGCAATCCATGTGTGATGTAATGAATAAAGCAATCTCAGTGTACTTACGGCCCATGTGTGTTGTACAGAATAAAAGAAACCCCGTGTTCTCACAATCCATGTATGATGTACAGAATAAAACAAACCCAGTGTACTTATAGTCCATGTGTGGTGTACAGAATAAAACAAACCCAGTGTACTTACAGTACGAGTGTGGTGTACAGAATAAAACAAACCCAGTGTACTTGGAGTCCATGTGTGATGTACAGAATAAAACAAACCCAATGTACTTACAGTCCGTGTGTGATGAACAGAATAAAACAAACCCAGTGTACTTACAGTCCGTGTGTGATGAACAGAATAAAACAAACCCAGTGTACGTACAGTACATGTGTGGTGTACATATTAAAATAAACCCAGTGTACTGACAGTCCAAGTGTGATGTACAGAATAAAACAAAGGCAGTGTACCCACATTCCATGTGGGTTATACAAAATAAAAAACCCAGTGTACCTACAGTCCATGTGAGATATACAAAATAAAACAATCTTTGGGTACTTCCGATCCATGTGATATGTACAGAATGAAACAAACCCAGTGCACTGACAATCCATATGTGATGTACAGAATAAAACAAACCCAGTGTACTTACAACTCATGTGTGAGGTACAGAATTAAACAAACCCAGTGTACTTACAACCCATGTGTGATGTACAGAATAAAACAATCCCAGTTTACTTACAGTCTACGTGTGATCTACAGAATAAAACAAACCCTGTGTACTTACCATCCTTGTGTGATGTACAGAATAAAACAAACCCAGTGTACTTACAGTCCATGTGTTATGTACAAAACAAATCAAACCCATTATACTTACAATCTACATGTGAGGTACAGAATAAAACAAATCCAGTATACTCACAATCCATGTCTGATATACAGAATAAAACAAAGCCAGTGTACCTACATTCCATGTGTGGTGTACAGAATAAAACAAACCCAGTGTACTTACAGACCGTGTGTGATGAAAAGAATATAACAAACCCAGTGTACGTACAGTACAGTACATGTGTGGTATACAGATTAAAATTAACCCAGTGTACTAACAGTCCAAGTGAGATATACAAAGTAAAACCATCTGAGGGTACTTACACTTCATGTGATATGTACATAATAAAACAAACTCAGTGTTCTTACAGTCCATATGTCATGTACAGAATTAAACAAAACCAGTGTACTTACAATCAATGTGTGGTGGACAGAATAAAACAAACACAGTGTACTTGCAATAAATGTGTGATGTACAGAATAAAATAATCTCAGTGTACTTACAGTCCATGTGTGTTGTAAAGAATAAAACAAACCCAGGGTACTTACAATCCATGTGTGATGTACAGAATAAAACAAACCCAGTGTACTTACAGTCCATGAGTGATGTACAGAATAAAACAATCCCAGTGTACTTACAACCCATGTGTGATGTGCAGAATGAAACAATCCCAGTTTACTTACAGTCCACGTGTGATATACAGAATAAAACAAACCCTGTGTACTTACCTTCCTCGTGTGATGTACAGAATAAAACAATCCCAGTGTACTTACGATCTCTGTGATATGTACAGAATAAAACATACCTTGTGTACTTACAAACCATGTGTGATGTACAGAATAAACAAACCCAGTGTACTTACCATCCATGTGTGATGTATAGAATAAAACAATCTAGTGTACTTACAGTCCATTTGTGATGTACAGTATAAAACAAACCCAGTGTACTTACCTTCCACGTGTGATGTACAGAATAAAACAATCCCAGTGTACTTACGATCCCATGTGATATGTACAGAATAAAACAATCCCAGTGTACTTACAGTCCATGTGTGATGTACAGAATTAAACAAAC
>NW_013668362.1:16116-32122 GCF_000517525.1 Limulus polyphemus | reverse complement strand
TTAAACAAACCTAGTGTACCCACAATCCCTGTGTGATGTCCTGAATAAAACAAACCCAATGTGCTTACCATCCATGTGTGATGTATAGAATAAAACAATCCCAGTGTACTTACAGTCCATGTGTGATGTACAGTATAAAACAAACCCAGTGTACTTACCTTCCACGTGTGATGTACAGAATAAAACAATCCCAGTGTACTTACGATCCCTGTGATATGTACAGAATAAAACATACCTTGTGTACTTACAAACCATGTGTGATGTACAGAATAAACAAACCCAGTGTACTTACAAACCATCAATGATGTACAGAATTAAGCAAACCCAGTGTACTTACTATCCATGTGGGGTGTACAGAACAAAACAAACAAAGTGTACTCTCGACCCAGTGTATGATATGATATGAAATGAAAGTGAAGATGATGGTTATACTTCCATTTCTGTGTTATTATCATCACTCTTATCTCAACGAAAATATGAAACAGGGCCTAACTATATATTTGTCGTTGGTTAATCTTCCGATCTTGTCCATATAAAGTTTAATGACCTTTATTATGCTTGTAGCTACACTTGGGGAGAAATATTAAAAATGTATCGTCCATCACATAGCTTGTTGGTTCGTTTCATATACGAGCAGCTGATAGGAGGCCATTTATTAACAGCTAAGCCAATCGGGAACTATTGTCACTATGACAACTATTCCCTGCTCTACGAACCAATCCTAGTTTCTAAGGCGTTTGCTACCTTCGTACTCTGGTAGATTGATAACTTAATGACTTTATAAAGTACACGTGATTTGGAACGTTGGCAAAGTCCTCTAGAGAAGAAGTTTGAAAAACTATGACATCGTATATGAGGGTATATGTTCTTGAGGATACTTAATAATTATAGCTTCTTCTTTAGGCTGAGTATTAAAATACTTCCTTTTTCGCTGAAAACTCTATTTCAACTTTTAACGACTGTGTATACTCTCACACTGCTTGTACTTCCATAATAATTTAAGTATTACAAAGTCAGGAAGACAGTTTACACTCTTCAGTGTCTCACCCATGTGCCCCTATCAGTTGCTTTTGTAGCTTCGTTTAAACGCTTTGGTAGAAAGCACGTCTTTCTGTGGAGTTTCGTTAAAGGATGTGCAGGATTCGATGATAAAATATTCATGACCAACGTTTCGGAAAATCATGAATATATACTGAAAAAATGGTTAAGTCACATGTATAATATTAGCATTAAATTAGAATATCAAGTATGAAGTATTAGTAATTTCTTAAGATGGTGTTATCTGTCCATTTTAGATTAGAATATCAATTATGAAATATTAGTATCTCCTTAGAGACTAAAGATAGTGTTATCTGTCCATTTTAGATTAGAATATCAATTATGAAATATTAGTAACTTCTTAGAGACTAAAGATAGTGTTATCTGTCCATTTTAGATTAGAATATCAATTATGAAATATTAGTAACTTCTTAGAGACTAAAGATAGTGTTATCTGTCCATTTTAGAATGATAATTATTTTGCAATGAACATTTGACCCTTGAAAATATTTAATGTGAATATTAAAAGAAATAATGTTTCTTAAATAACCAGTTCTACCGAAACGGTACGTTACTTTGAATTGGAACCGATATTACCGAAACTTTACTACGCTTTCAACGGGAACTTTTACTGCCGAAATGCAAATATACTTTGTACAGAAACCGATATTACCGAAACGTTACTACACTTTGTACAAGAACTGATACTAGCAAAATGCTACTACATTTTGTAGAAGAACCGGTACTACCGAAACGTTACATTTTATACAGGAATCGTTACTGACAAAATGCTAATACTCTTTGTACAGGGACCAGTATTGTCCAAATGCCAATATCTTTTATACAAGAACCGGCATTGCTGAAACGTTAATACACTTTGTACAGGAATCGATACTACAGAAATGCTACTACTCTTTGCACAGGAACCGTTACTGATAAAACGCTAAGACATATAGTATAGGAACCGGTGTTACCAAAACGTTGCTATACTTTGTACAGGAACCATAATTCCCGAAACTCTAATACAACTTGTACAGAAACCGATACCATCGAAATGCTTCTACATTTTGTACAGGAACCGGTACTACCGAAACGTTATTACACTTTGTGCAGGAACCGGTACTGTCGAAATTATAATAAACTTTATGCAGGAACCGGTACTGGCAGACGTTAATACACTTTATGCAGGATCCGGTATTGCGTAAATGCTAATTCACTTTGTACAGGAATTGGAACTGCCAAAACGTTAATATACTTTGTACAGGAATTGGAACTGCCAAAACGTTAATATACTTTGTACAGGAATTGGAACTGCCAAAACGTTAATATACTTTGTACAGGAATTGGAACTGCCAAAACGTTAATATACTTTGTACAGGAATTAGAACTGCCAAAACGATAATACACGTGTACATCTAAATATCCCCAATATAAATAAGGCTGTATGCTCAGATGTTACTCTTATTCTAAACACTTGATAAACATTTTGAACGAAAGTACACCGGTGGGATAGCGGTAAGCCTACGGGCTTACAACGCTAAAATCCGGGGTTCGACTCCCCGCGGTAATCGCAGCAGATCGATAACCCATCGTGGCTTGGCTCTAATACAAACTCCGAACGCATTGTGTTACCGTTACTGGTTCTGTTCGACAGGTCCCTCGGTGGGTTAGTAATAAGTTTAAAAAACTTCCAACGCTAAAATCCGAGGTTCGACTCCTCGCGGTTGACAGAGCTTAAATAGCCCATTGTGTGTTTTTGAGCTATGAGCTAAAACAAACAAACACAAAATTTTGTTTTCTTTATTGGACCAGCCGTCCATGATTTATAAGTGATAGACTAGGAGGAAGGCAGCATCTAATCAACACCACCCACCGCCAATTCTTTGGCTACTCTAACCGAAAAGCTAAAATTATCGTCATATCGTTATAACGCCCTCACGGCTGAAAGGGCGAACATATTCGGTGATAAGATTCAAACCCTTTATCTGCAGATCAATAGTCGAGCGCCTTCACCACCAAGCTATGCTTAGACCACAAATAAACAAACTGTTTGACAGTACGATATGGTTACCGACTTTGTTTGACAAAGTGTTATCGTTACTGATTCTGTTCGGCGGTATGTTATGGTTACTGATTCACAAACACAAAGTTCTGTGAGTAAGTTAGTCTGTTATTTTCCTGGGTGTGCTAATGCAAATTTTGATAATGTTTTATTAAATTTTTCAGGAACGTTTTAGCTTAGAGTGCAGTATTTAATACTAGAAAGCTTATTGCCTGCGTTAGGACTAACAAAAAAGGGGTCGTTTTATACACACATGTTTAAAGTAGTATTCCTAATGCAAGTTTCGTAAATGGGCCAGACGTGGCGGATTCGATTGTTAATGGTTCGGGTCCCATTGCCGGGAAAAAGAAATCGCGCTTCGCACTTTGGGGTTGTTGGATCAAGCGCTATAATATAATTGAGAAGATTAAATCCCACTATTTGATCATACAAAAGCAGCCCAACAGTTGGTGGTAAGTGCTGCTTTCAAGCTGTCTACCTTCTAGTCTATCAGTTCAAAAAAAAAGACCTGACATGGCCTGATGGCTAGGGCACTTGACTAAGGGTAGTGAGTTCGCTTCCCGTAAGTGAACATGTTCACCCTTTCAACTATGGGGGCGTTAAAATGTAACAGTGAATCTTACTATTCGTTGGGACTTCTCAGTGGCACAGCAGTATGTCTACGGACTTATACTGCTAAAAACCGGGTTTCGATACCAGTGGGGGCAGAGCATGGACAGCCCTTTTGTGTAGCTCTGTGGTTAATGACAAACAACAACAATGCCGCCAGTGGCACAACGATATGTCTACGGAATTACAAAGCTAGGAACCTGGTTCCGATACCCGTGGTGGGCAGAGCACGGATAGCCCATTATGTAGCTTATGTTCTTAACTACAAACAAACACTGTTCGTTGGTAAAGAATAGCCCAAGTATTAACGGTGGGTGATGTTGACTACCTGCCTTCCCTCTAGTCTATCGCTTCAAAAGTAGGGATGGCTAACAAACAAAATTAGCTAAAGGTTAATGGACTACTAGCGGCAGGTAGCACATACAAAAATTTGGAGCCATGAACGGAAGAGTGGATTTTCTTAAAACATATTAGTGAATAGGAAGTAGTTAATATTGTCTATATCTTCATTGTTAAAATATCATTTGATAACAGCTCCGGTAGTACTGGAGCTTCAGCGAAATAATTTTAACGCTGACGATATATTAAAATAATGGAAATCACTCAACAATTGAACCATCATCACTGAACCTGGATGAGAGCCGTTTTAGGAATGGATTTGGATTGGACATCAGTAAAGACATCTCGTGTAAGCTCAATGAACGATAGAATTGTTGATGTAGTCCCGGTGAAATTGGGCTCAGCAGATGGTCAGTTTATGAACCGGAGAACACTCACCGCCGACATATTGTGTACAACAACTTCTTTTTGTTAGTTGTAACTGTGGTTTAAGATCCGACCAGTCGCTCACTCACAGCATGTGGTGAAACCAGCGGGTTCTTTTCTCATAATGAGAACAAGATTTACTCCCCACAAATTGACTAGAGCCAATCATTTTCCCCCTGATGCAATACGGACATGACTCCAGATCCGCCTCCAGTTGTAGCAGTCTTCTATTCTCCGGCTGCCGAATTGTTTGGGTCATTCTGAGAGTTTATGTCGCACCCCACCAACCATAACGTGGTGGTTTGTTAAGTCTAACAGCCTAACCCTGCTGCGTTTGTCGCTGTTAAATTGAACCTGATAGCTCTACGAATGCACGAATTCTGCTTGCTTTTCAGATAAGCTGTCCTTTATCTTGGAGGGGCTGTTGTTCACGTTCCAGATCGTGACACCACATAATTTATCACGCAGAGATCATTGGGTCGCGTAGGATAACATTATCTATCGCAGCATGAGTGGAAAGTCACGTGAGAAAATGCAGCTAGTAATCTGAGAAATAGAACTACAGAAACTAATAAAAATTATTTCAGTATTTACTGTAAAATAAACTACGATACAATAGAGAACAGTCAAGATACCTATGAATATAACAGTGGATCAATACTGTTTATATAGATACTCGTGAATATAACAGTGAATCAATACTGTTTATATAGATACTCGTGAATATAACAGTGGATCAATACTGTTTAAATAGATACTCGTAAATATAACAGTAGATGAATACTGGGTTCTCATGAATATAACAGTGAATCAATACTGTTTAAATAGATACTCGTGATTATAACAGTGGATCAATACTGTTTATATAGATACTCGTAAATATAACAGTGGATCAATACTGTTTATATAGATACTCGTGAATATAACAGTGGATCAATACTGTTTAAATAGATACTCGTGAATATAACAGTGGATCAATACTGTTTAAATAGATATCATGAAGATAACAGTGGATCAATACTGTTTAAATAGATATCATGAAGATAACAGTGGATCAATACTGGGTTCTCATGAATATAACAGTGAATCAATACTGTTTAAATAGATACTCGTGAATATAACAGTAGATCAATACTGGGTTCTCATGAATATAACAGTGAATCAATACTGTTTAAATAGATACTCGTGATTATAACAGTGGATCAATACTGTTTATATAGATACTCGTAAATATAACAGTGGATCAATACTGTTTATATAGATACTCGTTAATATATCAGTGGATCAATACTGTTTAAATAGGTACTCGTGATTATAACAGTATATTAATACTGGGTTCTCATGAATATAACAGTGAATCAATACTGTTTAAACAGATACTCGTGAATATATCAGTGGATCAATACTGTTTAAATAGATACTCGTGATTATAACAGTGGATCAATACTAGATAAGTATTGTTGAATTAGTCATGCTTCTTGCTTCAAGCTCTGCAATAAATGCCATTACTGAACTCATTTGGTTATATACGTAACAAAAATATCCAGTTTGAACAGTCCTACATGTTTATTAGACTTAGGATTATAGAGAAGAGAATTATTGCATCCATAAGTTGATAATTATACCACTTAAATACATAAGTAAACAACCATCAATACTGTAGCATCAATGATTGATTAACCACATCAATGCCTAAGTAAACATCTGTGACTAATTAACCGTATAAATGTATAAGCAAACATTTGTAAACACGGTAACATCTGTGGCTAGTTAGCCCTCTAAATGCCTGAGTAAATGTTTATAAACACCATAATATATGCTGCCTTGAACTCCTACTATAAGTATCTTATGTGACAATTATTACACTTTTTTTAATTTAACCCCAAATCTCTGATTAGTTTGTTGTGTATTATCTAGATTTGTGTGACATTTGGAACAAGTAAAAACCTCCAAACAAATCACTTTGAGCGTTCTACCAGCATCATGTTAAAGTCAAAAAATATAAGACGGTTTTCCCCTTGAACTAAGAAGCAAAAACTTGACATACTTCGTTTTTATGCTACTGAAACATATGCCATTTTTTATAAATAGTTTCAACATATATGAGTTGAAATATGGATTGTTTCGTATTTACAGAGAGATAAACGTTTTGTTACATGTAACCTCACTCATAAGGCGTTGTGGTAAACCTTAGAACTACAATATTTTTAAGTCTACTAAATTTTATTAGATACCCAATGGTGTTACCTGTAACATTAGACGAAAGGATTCCAGGTTGTCTGAGGTCTTTCAAAATTAATATATTTGGTCAAACAACTGTTCGAGGCCCATCCCTATAAACTCTAAGTACTGTTCTTAGATAAGCCAAGCATTCTAGTGACATCTACGCTATAGATCTTTCTTTCTTACTTTGAAGTTAAGCACAAAGTTACAAACCACGTGTATCGAAACCCGGTTTCTAGCGTTGTAAGTCCGCAAACGTACTGCTGCACCACTCTCTATTAATCTATATGTATTAATATATTGAGGGAAACAATATGTTTGTTCGAGGCATATCAATTCTAAACATCTGTAAAGATTAAAATATTTCGATGAATAACATGTTCGAGATGCATCTGTATAATTTTGAAAAAATCGATGTGTCCAGATACAGTGAAATGGACATAATGCTTTGTTTGTTAGGAGGCTTTTGATTGGTAATAACTGTTTTGTTGTGATATAACTATTGGACAGTTCTGTTAATAACAGAGGACTTTACAAATCCGATAAATTGTTCTGGTAGTTAGTTTCTAAGTTTCAAAACTTTTCTTGTTATGTCATTATTATCCGACAGTTTCTATGTTACAAAATTTCAACTATTTTTATTTACTGTACTAGGCTATCGTTATCCGACACAGTGCTTCGGTCTGTAGTATTTACGTTACAGAGTTTTGAATGTTTTTATCTACCATACAATGATTCTATTATCTGAAATAAACATTTTGATGTTTAATTTGGATCTTACTACCGTGCTTGAATTTTAACAATATTATCCAATACACTAATGTATTCAGTTTGAACTACAAAGTACCTTTGGTTACTTTATTTACCATACTGAAGTTACTTTAGTCGACACAATGTTTTTAAGTTTAGTTTATACGTTACAGAACATTTTAAAGGTTTTATCTGCCATACTGGGATTACTTTAGTCGAGACAATGTTTTTAAGTTTAGTTTATACATTACAGAACATTTTAAAGGTTTTATCTACCATACTGGAGTTACTTTAGTCGACACAATGTTTTTAAGTTTAGTTTATACGTTACAGAACATTTCAAAGGTTTTATCTACCATACTGGAGTTACTTTAGTCGACACAATGTTTTTAAGTTTAGTTTATACGTTACAGAACATTTTAAAGGTTTTATCTACCATACTGGGATTACTTTAGTCGAGACAATGTTTTTAAGTTTAGTTTATACGTTACAGAACATTTCAAAGGTTTTATCTGCCATACTGGGATTACTTTAGTCGAGACAATGTTTTAATTTTATTCTGTACGTTGGAGAACATTTTAAAGTTTTTATCTGCCCTTTTGATATTTCTTTAGTCGAGACAATGTTCTGATGTTTAGTATGGACGGTACAGTATAGTAGGGTGTAGTTGTTTTTTGTTTGTTTTGTTTTGCTATTTTGTCTCGTGGCTACCAGTAGTTACTTTTGTTTTCACCGTTTATTATTTCCATAACATAATATGAATAAAAGTAACATTTTGTTTCAACTAAGTGCCACCAGATGGTGTTATTACAGTGCTGCTGATGGCTGGATTTTCTTTCTTAGGAACCGTCTACACCGACCGTCTTTGTAGTTCCGTCTTGTTATATTTAATAATTCATAATTCCTAAACACATACACACACACACATATATATATATATATAAGTAAAATATAATCCTGCAGAAATAAACAAAATAAATGTACAGTTTTAATTAACCATATATGAAGGGTTAGATTGTTTGTTTTGGATATTCGCGCAAAGCTACACAATGGCTTTCATCATTAGCCGTCCCTAGCTTCGAACTGACGTACTAGAGGGAAGACACCCACTGCTAACTCTTTGGCTTCTCGAATCGAAAATTGGGATTTGACCATTACTCTCATCACGCAACCATGGCTTGAAAGTGTTGTGCACGCCTTTGCAGCAGCCAGACGCGAACCATGAACTCTCGAAGTCGCAGGTCGCAGTTTGACGTAATAACTATTAAACCATGTTCGGTCATATACAACAGGTGGGAAACTAAGATAACGGTAAATATTTAAGGTTTATATATATGGTGGAAGCTATACCAGGAACGCCGTTCCAGTCAAGTGTGGATTGGAAAAATGTTTTGATGAAGAGAAATGTAAACAGTAATATAATTACGAAATTCAAACAATAATCATGATAATAGTAAAAACAATCATAATAATAGTAACAACAATCATGATAACAGTAACAACAACCATAATAATAGTAACAACAACCATAATAATAGTAACAACAATCAAGATAATAGTAAAAACAATCATAATAATAGTAACAACAATCATGATAACAGTAACAACAATCATGATAATAGTAACAACAATCAAGATAATAGTAACAACAATCATAATAATAGTATCAACAATCATAATAATAGTAACAAAAATCAAGATAATAGTAACAACAATCAAGATAATAGTAACAACAATCAAGATAATAGTAACAACAATCATAATAATAGTAACAAAAATCAAGATAATAGTAACAACAATCAAGATAATAGTAACAACAATCAAGATAATAGTAACAACAATCATAATAATAGTAACAACAATCATAATAATTATGCTGCGACCAATCGGAAGAACAGAAGAGTCTGTAGAAAATAATTCTCTAACAATAACAACCAATGATGTGAGCCATAGTTCTATGTTTCATATTTATTCAAATAATGGGAGCAGAACTGAATTAAATTAGTCCTCAATCAATAATTTAATTCCTTTATTTGTATGTTTCATAACTATGTAGATGATTAGAACAGGATTAGGATAATACGATCTCAACCAGTGTTTTAATCTATTTCTATATGTTTCAGATTCATCTAAGCGACAAGGGAAGAAATATCTGGAAAAATAATTCTCAAATAATGATTTAATCCGTATTTTATTTTTCATGACATTATAACAAAAAGGACGAATTAAGGAATACAAGTACCCGTTCCCAGTGACGGGAAAAGTTTAAGTTAACCTATCAATTTCAATTATTTCATGGACTTTAAAAAGGCTAATTGTTTTGCACTTATGGTTTCACTCAGAGCCAAAACTCTGAGCTATTTATACTGTCCACCGCGAATAGTATTTGTTGAACATTTCAGTCATGCTAAGAACCACTCAACAATAATATACGGTAAATTTACATGTTTATTCTTTAATTTACTTCACATTTGAACTGTGTATAATAGTGTAGTTAATTCCTAACAGTTTGGTGTAGAATATCCTGCTTGGGAAGTAAAATTTGGCATCAACATTATTCATGTCTGTCCTCCTGTCATTTTAAAAGTGAATTTTGAGCTTTGCCTGTGTACGCAGCTTTTCAAACTGTAGACATGCGAAAAAAACACCATGGTTCGCATTCTATATATAAGTTATGTGTAAGTTCTTGCAATATATCATTTTCAATAAATAAGTACAGGGTATTGTAAAACTATGTAAATAACAGACTAATGCACTTTATTAAATTCCCAAAATGACATGTAATTTTATTATAATATGTGTTATACTGGGACTAAGTTTTTAGCATGTAATAAAAATAATACTATAAAAAATCATGCAAAATGATGAAAAGTGAGTCTTTACAAGAAAAGGTCTTTCAATTTCAAACTATCACAACAAATGTGTGGTTTATGAAGATATACTGTGCAATTCCACCATTGGCTGGATATTTATGTAAAAAATTGTTTGGTCAAATATTATAGTTTCTTGAGAACCAGTAACAGTAAATTTGCTGTTTCTCCATGGACTTACAGTTTTTATGGAAACACACACCATAAATTAGATTCTTGAAAGATGTCATTGAACCCTTCATAAACACCAATTGTAGCACATTTAATTACCATGTCGTCATTAAATAAGATAATTACCAATGGATGAACTAGTATGTCAAGATGATGAGCTTTATGAGGGGCTCTCTTTTGTTGTCAAAGTTTTCTGTTTTTATAGCTGGTAATCCTATGTCACAAAAATAATTCAGAAGTTCTTTTGTTGTAAATGCTTTCTGTGTTTATTGCTGGTATGTTTATTTCACAACAAGAATTCATGGGCTTTTTTGTTGTAAATGCTTTCTGTGTTTATTGCTGGTATGTCTATGTTACAACAGAAATTCATGGGCTCTTTTGTTGTCAAAGTTTTCTGTGTTTATTGCTGATAGGTCTATGTCACAAGAATGCATGGGTTCTTTTGTTGTAAGTGCTTTCTGTGTTTATTGCTGGTAGGTCTATGTCACAAGAATGCATGGGTTCTTTTGTTGTAAGTGCTTTCTGTGTTTATTGCTGGTAGGTCTATGTCACAAGAATGCATGGGCTCTTTTGTTGTAAATGCTTTCTGTGTTTATAGCTGGTAGGTCTATGTTACAACAGCAGTTCATGGGCTTTCTGTGTTTATTGCTGGTAGGTCTATGTTACAACAGGAATTCATGGGCTCATTTGTTGTAAGTGCTTTCTGTGTTTATTGCTGGTAGGTCTATGTCACAAGAATGCATGGGTTCTTTTGTTGTAAGTGCTTTCTGTGTTTATTGCTGGTAGGTCTATGTCACAAGAATGCATGGGTTCTTTGTTGTAAGTGCTTTCTGTGTTTATTGCTGGTAGGTCTATGTCACAAGAATGATTCATGGGCTCTTTTGTTGTAAATGCTTTTTGTATTTATTGCTGGTATGTTTATGTTATAACAGGATTTCATGGGCTCTTTTGTTGTAAATGCTTTCTGTGTTTATAGCTGATAGGTCTATGTTACAGCAGTAATTCATGGGCTCTTTTGTTGTAAATGCTTTCTGTGTTTATAGCTCGTAGGTCTATGTTACAACAGGAATTCATGGGCTCTTTTGTTGTAAGTGCTTTCTGTGTTTATAGCTGGTAGGTCTATGTTACAACAGGAATTCATGGGCTCTTTTGTTGTAAGTGCTTTCTGTGTTTAGTGCTGGTAGGTCTATGTTACAACAGGAATTCATGGACTCTTTTGTTGTAAATGCTTTCTGTGTTTATAGCTGTGTTTATTTGGAGACTACAACAAGAATGCATGGGCTTTTTTGTTGTAAATACTTTCTGTGTTTATAGCTGTGTTTATTTGGCGACTACAACAGGAATTCATGGGGTCTTTTGTTGTAAGTGCTTTCTGTGTTTATTGCTGGTAGGTCTATGTCACAAGAATGCATGGGCTCTTTTGTTGTAAATGCTCTCTGTGTTTATAGCTGTGTTTATTTGGAGACTACAACAGGAATTCATGGGGTATTTTGTTGTAAGTGCTTTTTGTGTTTATTGCTGGTAGGTCTATGTCACAAGAATGCGTGGGCTCTTTTGTTGTAAATGCTCTCTGTGTTTATAGCTGGTAGATCTATGTTACAACAGGAATTCATGGGTTTTCTGTGTTTATTGCTGGTAGGTCTATGTTACAACTGGAATTCATGGGCTCTTTTGTTGGGAATGCTTTCTGTGTTTGTAGCTGGTAGGTCTATGTTACAATAGGAATTCATGGGCTCTTTTGTTGTAAATGCTTTCTGTGTTTATTGCTGGTATGTCTATGTTATAACAGGAATTTTTGGGCTCTTTTGTTGTAAATGCTTTCTGTGTTTATAGCTGGTAGGTCTATGTTACAACAGTAATTCATGGGCTCTTTTGTTGTAAGTGCTTTCTGTGTTTATTGCTGGTAGGTCTATGTCACAAGAATGCGTGGGCTATTTTGTTGTAAATGCTCTCTGGGTTTATAGCTGGTAGGTCTATGCTACAACAGGAATTCATGGGTTTTCTGTGTTTATTGCTGGTAGGTCTATGTTACAACAGGAATTCAAGGACTCTTTTGTTGTAAGTGCTTTCTGTGTTTATTGCTGGTAGGTCTATGTCACAACAAGAATTCATGGGCTCTTTTGTTGTAAATGCTTTCTGTGTTTATAGCTGGTAGGTCTATGCTACAACAGGAATTCATGGGTTTTCTGTGTTTATTGCTGGTAGGTCTATGTTACAACAGGAATCTTCCAATTTTATCGAAAACAATGAAGATGAAGGAAATCTACATATTTAAATTGCTCAAGAAAGAAGTAATCAATCTTAATTAGAAACTCCTTGAAAGCAGTAATTAATATCATTCATAACACAAATAGGAAAAAAATTATATCCACACTTCTATATATTTGTGATGTGTCTAGTGAGTAAAGTCAGAGGGAAGGAACACTTGACAGTTTTGTGACTGTCTGGTGAGTAAAGTCGAAAGGAATAGTTCACAGTTTTGTGATGTGTCTAGTGAGTAAAGTCAGAGGGAAGGAACACTTGACAATTTTGTGACTGTCTAGTGAGTAAAGTCGAAAGGAATAGTTCACAGTTTTGTGATGTGTCTAGTAAGTAAAGTCAGAGGAAATTATTCACAGTTTTGTGAATGTGTCTAGTGAGTAAAGTCAGAGGTAATAATTCACAGTTTTGTGATTATTAATCAGCTACGATACGCTCCTTAATGGATGAACAATCACCAATTTTGAAAGTTGTTTAAATAGTAACTTACAAAGTTTCAATATGCTTGATTAGTAGCTTTCAGTGAGTAACTACGAGGTATTATAAAATGCTCAGGGCATTTTAGTTGAACTTAATCGAAATCAAAGAAGAATGCATAATAATATCAACCAAACTACATCTGCTATATACATTGCGACGAAGCCTTTCGAGCAATACCAGAGCTCATCAGGCCGACTGAGCTATTAATGATATAAGTTTTATTTATATTACTAATTTCCATGAACAATAATTGTTTTGTTGTGAACTAGATAAATTCAGTGAAGTGTAATTATTATCTGTCATTTTAAGACATTTAAAAATCAGATTTAGGGTAAAGGTTAATAATACAACATTATTTATCTAACACCAAACTACTTGTTAGAAAATATTATGGTTTCCTTTTACCATTATATTTGTAAATGATACACATAACAAAACTGAGTGTTTTAAAAACTAAAGAAAATTGAATTCCATTATCTCAGCACAACGTCGCAGTTAACAGAACATATTTCAACCTATGTTGAAAATAAAATTCTTACACTAGGATTAATACAGTAGCTAAAAAAGTTGCTTTGCTATTGTGTGAACTCTGAAACAGAGTCAAGTTGACGACATACACTCGTTGTGTATTTATTGTAAACAGAGTCAACTTGACGACATACACTCTTTCTGCATTTATTGTAAACAAAGTCAACTTGACGACATACACTCGTTGTATATTTATTGTAAAATCACGGTTCTCTGGCCTCTGAATACCACCACCAGCAACAAAATGTAAGACTTCATCACTTCAGTATTGTCAGAAACAAAGACGTTCACCGAGTGGAGTATTCTATGTGGTCAATGATAGAGACCTTCACCAAATGGAGTGTCTTCTATGGTCAATGATACAGGTCTTCACTAAATGGAACGTCCAGTATGGTCATTAATAGAGAATTCACCAAATGGAATGTCGTCTATGGTCAATAATAGAAACCTTCACCAAATGGAACGTCCAGTATGGTCAATAATAGAGACCTTTACCAAATGGAACGTCCAGTATGGTCAATAATTGAAAACCTCACCAAATTAAACGATCAGTATGGTCAGTAATAGGGAACGTCAAACGGAACGTCTAGTGTGGTTAGTATCAGAGAATTACGTCAAATATAGCCTTGAGTACGGTTAAGAACAAAAGATTTCATCAATTGGATCGTTTAATAGAGAATTTAGTCAAATGGTACTGGAAGACAAAATCCATTGAGGTATTGGTTGAATGTAGCTCATTCCAACAAGTGCACTGATCAGAAACTGAAGATTTCAAATTTCTGTAAAGTATACTGTAAACCGGCGTGTTAAATAATATGCGTGATGCTATAAAGAAATATGAAATTAAAAATTAACTGAAACATATGACATATAAATGAATATCACAAAATACTTCCTGTTATTCTAATTATTCAAAAACGCACGTGCATATATATATATATATATATACATATACACACATACATACGCACACACACACATACATAGTTCGACTATCTCTGCAAATTACATTTTTTTGTTTGGGAAGAAAAACAAATACTTAGTCAAGCAAACGTAGTTCGTTTTATTTATTGTTCGGAGTTTCGGATTAATCAAAAATATCTTACCACTTACATAAGTGAAACGTTGATCAATGAACGAAACGAACTCATCTCCTTCAGTAAACGGTCGTTTATTTTCGTACATTTTACATGATACTCCAATGTACGATACATACTTTAAAAGTTTGGGTTATTCCCAGGTAATGTAGAGATCTTACAGCCACGAATCACAAATGTTCACATTATTTTCTTACACAGTTCAAAAAGTTCGATTGGCTAAGAACCAAAGTGCCTTATTTTGACGAGGTTAGGATTTCAAAAATGGGAGTTTTATTTTGATCTTATAACAATTCCAATCTTTTAGTGTATATAAATCACACTTGCTTATTTTCGTTGACGTCTGTATGGTTGGTTCTTTACTGATGCATCAGTAGAAATTGTTTTCGTTTCAAACAATGATAGTATCAAAAACTACCATACGTTGTATTCAGTTATACCATAGGCTTCAATAATACTCAGAACTGTCTTTAATTATGTAGCCAGGTCAACAGAACAAATTATATCTGTTTATCACATTTTAATGATTCAACAACTGAGAGAATGCATTTTACAAAATAATTAACTGTGGAAATAAGATTAGAAGTATTAACTATGGAAATAAGATTAGAAGTATTAACTATGAAAATAAGGTTAGGAAGTATTAACTATGGAAATAAGGTTAGGAAGTATTAACTATAGAAATAAGATTAGAAGTATTAACTATGAAAATAAGGTTAGGAAGTATTAACTATGGAAATAAGGTTAGGAAGTTTTAACTATGGAAATAAGATTAGAAGCATTAACTATAGAAATAAGATTAGAAGTATTAACTATGAAAATAAGGTTAGGAAGTATTAACTATGGAAATAAGGTTAGGAAGTTTTAACTATGGAAATAAGGTTAGGAAGTATTAAATATGGAAATAAGGTTAGAAGTATTAACTATGGAAAAAAGGTTAGGAAGTATTAACTATGGAAATAAGGTTAGAAGTATTAACTACGGAAATAAGGTTAGGAAGTATTAACTATAGAAATAAGATTAGAAGTATTAACTATGAAAATAAGATTAGGAAGTATTAACTATGGAAATAAGGTTAGAAGTATTAACTACGGAAATAAGGTTAGGAAGTATTAACTACGGAAATAAGGTTAGGAAGTATTAACTATGGAAAT
>NW_013668362.1:8512-15037 GCF_000517525.1 Limulus polyphemus | reverse complement strand
GAAAATAAGATTAGGAAGTATTAACTATGGAAATAAGGTTAGAAGTATTAACTACGGAAATAAGGTTAGGAAGTATTAACTATAGAAATAAGATTAGAAGTATTAACTATGGAAATAAGGTTAGAAGTATTAACTATGGAAATAAGGTTAGAAGTATTAACTATGGAAATAAGGTTAGAAGTATTAACTATGGAAATAAGGTTAGGAAGTTTTAACTATGGAAATAAGGTTAGGAAGTATTAACTATGGAAATAAGGTTAGGAAGTAATAACTATGGAAATAAGGTTAGAAGTATTAACTATGGAAATAAGGTTAGAAGTATTAACTACGGAAATAAGGTTAGAAGTATTAACTATGGAAATAAGGTTAGGAAGTATTAACTGTGGAAATAAGGTTAGGACGTTTTATCCATAATTACTGTAAATCCACAAACATTAAGAACCATGAACTATTAAAATGTGGTGAGGAATTATTCGTTCGGATTAACCGCAAGTTAAGAATATCTAGAATAATGTGTTGTTCCAATGGATTAACTGTAAGTTAACAATATCCAGAATAATGTGTTGTTCCAATGTGGTGAGGACGTCTTCGTCCATAATTATTGTAAATTAACAAAGATCCAGAAGAATAAACCGTTACAAAGTAATGAGGAAATAATTATTCGGAGTTACTGACTGCCGCATTTGAATGGTTACATAATTATGCAGATGCCTGAGGTAACAATGATTGAATTGTTATTGGATAACAATGATGAGGTTTTCAATGATGTGGATAACTCTTACTAATGAGTTTTTTTCAGGTACCTCACGTCAACTGTTCCTCTGGTATACTAGGATCACACACATATAAGTTTCAAGTTTGTAACATAATATGGCCCAACCTCTTTCCACTCAACCGAAAAGTCTTCGTTTTCTTGACACCCTGTTATCTGTGAAGGATAAGAAGTGTGTTCAACAACAATTATAATACTGATTTCCGAGTAGGATGAGAAGAAAGTTAAACATCTAGACGTTTAGTTATCTTGATAACAAGAGCATATATATATATATATGTTAGATTCAACTAACTATTGAACTTCTGTGACGTTGTTATTAAAGATGGTTCTAAAGAGGGATCAGAGGCCAAGCCTTTGACATATTGAAAGTCAAACCTCCTCTGTTCCAAAGAAGAAGTAGATTTTCGCTAAGGAGACATTAACGATTTCGTAGGGCGTGAGTTTACAGGAGCAAAGGATTGGTCGACTTGTTGGGACACACTTTTGTCATCTTCCTGTTTCTGTCGTTTGTGCTTCGTTCTTCTATTCTGGAACCAGACCTTCACCTAAAAGGGAAATTAATATTGTTACTATAAGGTATACTTAGCTTTGCACGTTCGGATAGGGATCAACACAATAATTCTTGACATGTTAGAATAAGGAGAGAAGATAAATACTGTTCATTATTTACTGGACAACACTTTGTAGGAAAACTGGGATACATAAAGTTAATTCAATTATTTCAATGCATGTAGTTATATTACTCTTTCAAACAACACAGTGACACTACATGCAAAAACTCACATTAACATCTATCAATAGATTAGAGAAATAATTAGTCAAAAACTATCAAAAAACATTATTTTTCTCGTTCTCCTTGTTTATTAAACTAAACACCTGCTGGTCCTTTCTGTACATGTTGGTTATTCTCTTATAAACACTTGTTTATTTGTTGTTAAGCACAAATTTGCACAATGAGCTATCTGTGGTGTGTTTACCACAGGCCTTGAAACCCGGACTTTAGCGTTATAAGCCTTACCGTTGAGTTACTATGGAGCATCTTTATAGGTACTTAAAGGTCTAAGATCACATATGAAAGCCTCTCTCTCTGTGATGTTTGGCAGGTAAATAGAGAGTGGGCGGATGTCTTAGGATGGGAGTTGTTCATGCTACTTCTGTATACAAAGGAGATGATAAGTTTCTCTGAAATTATAGGTCAATTAATATTACTTTTGAAATAAGCATTACAGAGATTCCGATAAAGAATTTTTACAAAATAATTTAGTGAAATAAGATATCATAAACGAAAGCCAACACGGAGTCACCAAGGAAAAAATTTGTCTTACTAATCTGGTATCCTGCTTCGTGGACATTCCTTGCTACCTGGGCGAAGGAAAAGATGTGAAATTTGTGAATTTAGATTTAAGAAAAAAAAATAGCTTTTGATAAGGTGTTACATAAAATATTAGCTAAGAAATATCATACCAGTAGGTGTTGGGGAAATAGCACTGGTCCCTGAGTTACTAAACTAATAACAAAGGTCCAGTTTGATCGTACTCCTTTCATAACGATCTTATACTTGGTCCCATTCAACCACCTTATACAATGAACTAATGAACCTTTTATCTTTCTTATTAACACTAATGATACTGATAGTGACATTGTTAGTAATGTTTTCCATTAGAAATACCAATGTTAACTGTGTTCAGGATGTTGAGGTATTACAGAATGACTTGGATTAATTGGTACATTAGACAGATACTTAGCAAATAACTTAATTATAGTAATTGCAAGGTAAATAGTTTTTATTATAATTAGAATCACACTTTTAATATAGATGGGAACCCAACGACTGACGGAACTGAACTTTGAATAGTGGTGGATAAGTTACTCAAGCCATCAAACCAGTGTTCGGTTACCAGTAGTATAGCTAATATAATATTATATTATATTATATTTATAGACATACTAATTCCAAATCAAGATAGGTTATTACCTGTACAAATCGCTAGTTAGGCCTCACTTGAAATACTAAATTTTTAGTAACATCTAAGAAGGGATAATGACTTTGACGGAAAGGGTTCAGAGGAAAGCCATTAGGATGATTCCCACCATGGAAGGGTTATCATACAGGGATAGTTAAGGTTTCTTATTTATCTTCAGAAAAGAATGATAAGAAATAAAGACCTTAGTAAACAGTCACCTGTAATCACAGCCTACACAACATAAAGCTAAACAAACATGATATTTAAATAAGCTTCCTTTTCAGGGTGAACAGATGTTATATAATATATTAATTATAGAAATTATTAGCTATAAGTGTTTCACATATAAAACGTCAGAAAATGCAGAAACTATGTCAATATGTTAAACGTATACTAATTCATAAAAACACAATCGGCTTTCTCCTTCAATATTTATGAAGATGATACAATAGATGTGATAAAAACTTTTTAGCAGTATGTTAAATGTGTTAATAACACCATTCGCCTTTGTGATATATATATATAATACAGTTAAATATATAAATGAAAATTATAACCACAAGTTGAGACAAACTGAAATCTGTATGCCGTCCTACGGAAGTATGATAATACTGTCATCCTTTGTAAAATCTATAAAGTAACTGTCAACATGAACTCATTTACTGTTATACATAATAAAACATATAGTAGATGTGTATAAGAATAGTTGTAATTTATAAAGCCAAACTAGTGAAATAGTAAAATTGCATGTTAAATTATTGCATGCTCTTCTCTTCAGGATTTGTAAAAAGTAAGCTAGTCAAATGAGGTAAAATACTGTTAATTAATCGATGATCCTATGAAATATGCTAACATTGTTCTTAGTAGCATCACCCGCCTATAGAATCTTGGTAACACCGTCCGCCTATAGTAACAGGTCCTCTGGTATCGAACTATGATATCACCTCTCTCCTAACAACACACTCTCTGCAACCACTTCGTGACTTAGCAACACGATCTCTGTTGAATAACACTCG
The DNA here is from genome assembly GCF_000517525.1 of Limulus polyphemus. Classification (NCBI taxonomy): domain Eukaryota; kingdom Metazoa; phylum Arthropoda; class Merostomata; order Xiphosura; family Limulidae; genus Limulus; species Limulus polyphemus. The sequence goes on along the minus strand of NW_013668362.1, from coordinate 11,282 downwards.
AACTATTATGCCATGCCTAGCAACGCGCTTTCTGGTAGCAGACAACATCTGCTTGTCAAGTGTGATGGCGGTGTGACAACTTCCGGCTCTCATGGCGGCGTAGCAACGTGCTCCCAGCAACGCGCCATCTGGTTCCACTTCGTGGAACTATGATATCATCTTCTTTACCCCCTTTTCTCCCTCTGAGTCAGTCAATTAGCGCGCGGTGTCTCAACAATCGCCCTAACTTCTTATATGTGTTAACAAAAGCCGTTGAACCAAAACGTTGAATGTTAGTTTCCTTACAACGATACTAACCATTAACCATTTTGTTAATTGTGACTTCACTTCTTTCTCACATGGTTGTATTGTGACTTTACGTAAACACAATTTTACCGAACTGAACTATACATGTTAATTCCGTTTTTTTACTTTGTGTTTTACGTATTATTATTAGAAAAAAGCTTATATCGTATGGCGAATATTTTCGATAAGAGATAAAAAGATCGTATTAAACTTTTTACAGGATGTAGGTCACTTTATTTACTGATATGAGCTGCTCTTGAACTAGCTAAAGGATTTCCTGCGGAGTGGTGAAGGTCAAACTTCTGCCCAAGAATGGACATTACGACACTGCAAGTCCAGTTTTTATGTGATTTGTATTAGAGACAAATGTCCTTCAGAAGATAGGTTTTTCCAGCTGTTTAGCAAATATTTCAGGTTATGATAGACTTTTCTTCAGTTGTTCTGTTTCACCAAGTTTTGGGGACCATTTTGTCCTGATTATGAATGGTATACTAGAGTTGTTTTCAGTTAAAATAATTATACTTTTTTTTTTTACATAACTTGTTTTCAGCCGAGGCATAACGGCTCATAGAATGGCTCTGAGTTTCTATCCTATTCGGGATTCTCTCTTTTTGTAGAGCAAAGCCACATTGGGCTACCTGCTGTGTCCACTGCGGGAAATCGAACCCTAGATTTTAGTATTGTAAGTCCGCAGACTTACCGCTGCCCCACCGGGGTAATTGACATAACTAACAAACCTTAATCTGAGGGTCGTGGGTTCGAATCCCCGTCCCACCAAACATGCTCGTCCTTTCAGCCGTGGGGCGTTATAATATGGCGGTCAATCCCACTATTCGTTGGCAAAAGAGTACCCCAAGAGTTGGCAGTGGGTGGTGATGACTAGCTGCCTTCCCTCTAGTCTTACATTGCTAAATTAGGGACGGCTAGCGCAGATAGCCCTCGTGTAGCTTTGCGCGAAATTCAAAACAAACAAACAAATGCACCTTTAAACTTTCGGTAGAAAAAACTCCTACGAGTATATGCTTCTAAAAATTCTCAAAAACAAGTTCCAAAAGTTTCAGAACATTGAATAATAATGTGATGAGCATTAGCTTAATGTTTGATTTCCGTACGTCAAATATTATTTAAATTATTTAAGAAATGTTGCCCAGTTTACAGTTTTGACCTCACATGATTACAGTTGATTGAGTGTGTATTAGACTTAGCCAGAAAGAAGCTACTTGGTGCGCCTATGGGCGCCTAACACCTATAACCCCCTCCCCCGGTATCTTAGCGGTAAGTTTGAGGGCTTACACACTAAAAATTGGGTTTCTATACCCGCGCTGCACATAGCACAGATAACCCATTGTACAGTTTGATGCTTAACAAACAAATAAACAAAACACGTTCGCCGCCATGTACTTCACCGGTGGGTCACAACCGACTTTTAGTTACGGACCGCGTGACACACCGAAGGGTCACATATAACAAGTGGCATCAATGAGCCAATTAAACATAGTATAGTTACCCACATAAATATTAGAAAATATAAGGGAAAAAAGTGTGGTTGACACTAGAGTATGAATTATTAAAACTACTGGTGGCAGCGAACGTGTTAATGTTTGGTTACAAAAGTAAAATACTAAGCTCAAAATTTATTGACTTGAACGTACCGATACAAAAGAATCTAATTAGACTGACTAGTCCGAATGTTGCTACTTTATGCCAGTCTAAGTTATGTACAAAGAAAAGACTTCAAAATCTGATACTAAGCTATATTTTGTCAGCTTGAGCCCCCAGTACATCACACTCAATAGTTTTAGCTACCTTATGCCTTTTATATCTCACACTCAACTTCAAGCTTCTTTCCCTAACTTTAATTCTATGTATCTGACACTCGTGGTCATTTTATAAGCTTCAGCAGAAAATAAAATAAAAAGTGGATTAATGTAAATATTCCTTGAAATATCGTGCATCCCGTCAATTAAGTGAAAACATGCATTGATTTGATTACCATGTGGCCTCAATCTAATCATTAACAGATTCTCTTATCATTTGACGATTAACCTTATTATTAACTTTAGTACGGATCTGAATGGAAATTAGATATATCAGCTCAATATTTGTTATTCGTAGAGAGAACTAGTACAAAAAAAAGTGTGTTTATAAAGTTGTTTATTCTAAAAATACAGAAAACAAAGAACAAAAACAGATTCCCCTTATCATTTGACGATTAACCTTATTATTAACTTTTGTACAGATCTGAATGGAAATTAGATATATCAGCTCAATATTTGTTATTCGTAGAGAGAACTAGTACAAAAACAAATGTGTTTATAAAGTTGTTTATTCTAAAAATACAGAAAACAAAGAACAAAAACAGATTCCACTTGAATGGTACGCTATACTAAAGGTTATGATAAAATCTTTGGTTTTCAAAAATCCCCATCATGCCTCAGTTCGGCTCTACTGTTGTTATTGTTTAGTAAAAACTAACAAGGCTTTA
>NW_013668362.1:0-7884 GCF_000517525.1 Limulus polyphemus | reverse complement strand
GTACTCTTTTACCAACGAATAGTGGGATTGACCGTCATATTATAACGCCCCCACGGCTGAAAAGACGAGCATGTTTGGTGGGACGGGGATTCGAACCCACGACCCTCAGATTGTGAGTCGAGCGCCCTAACCATCTGGCCATGCCGGGCCTGGGGGAGAGTACAGATGATGTCACCAAATAGGTAAAGAAGGTGTGGGTGTAGGTGGAAAGGTATTTGGAAAGCAGATCTGTCATTCCGGTGAGTCCCATCACCTACAGCAGTGTTTATGTGATGAGTTTTATTTGTGAACTTTATTTGTTTATAGACACATATAGTTCCGGTACCGTCACCCTGGTGAGTCTTAATACTTGCATCCCCCCGATACCCAGGTTTTGATATCGTCGTTAAATCTGGTGTGTCTTACTAGATAAGTCAATCGGTTTGTCACAACATTCGGTTCAGGGTGATCTTTTGTACTAGAGGTGTTTGGTGGGTATCATTTCTTGTAGAATAGGTTTAACCCATTTAGTTTTAACCTCGTACTCATTGAGACGCCCCGCACGGCTATCAAATTCGTTCAGAACTCTACGAATCTCACTTTTTATGCGAGTAGTCTAAGCAGGTTACTTAACTATATTAATTACTTTAAATACATAGTACTGCCTTTACATTTTATAAACTTTGTGCATTCAAAATACCACCACAACAACAAAAAACGTTTCGTACGCGAAGTAAGAATTTCCTCCTTTAGTGGTGTAATACAATGACACACCATAATTCGGCAAATTAAACTAACATCTCTGTTTCAATTTGTTCGACATGACGTGTTACGTTGAAATAACACTTCGTGGCACGATGACCAGTCATGTTATTTTAAATATAATGTCTTATTAGAGTTTTAGGCCTAATCTACTGACTGACTTGAATTTCCGTGAGGCTCAGGCTTCGAGCTAACTGCTTCCTTTCTGTTCCCACCACGTACTGATTACTTTCAAAAGCATTTTCTAACTTGAGCAGCTGGGAAGGAGAGTATGCTGTTCGGATTCTCTTCGGCTTCCTTGTCGGATGAAGCAGGAATTCAGGGGCTGCACACAGAATGTTCACACCAGTTAGTTATTAATATTTAAAGAAAAATACTTTTATTCTGCTTTATCCTTACACAGACATTGATAAGTGAGTAACTGAACCCAAGTCACTTTAGACAATAACAAAATAAAACTCAGAAAATGTATGATTTAAGAATGTAGATAATATTATAATGATGATGTAATAACGTCACAAGTATTACATACTTTTAGCACAAATAGTGGATTATTTGTGGTGTGAACGCCTCTTCTAACCATTATTGTATCTAATTAATCGTGTCATAAGTCATCACTTTTAGGCCTATTATATAAGGTTTCGTCTGTAAATGATTTAAATATTGGGGAGGGGGCGGTACAAAAACCATATTACATTTTATAATAATTATTAACGAAAATTATATCAAGGATATGTTTCCCTCTTTCTCGGAATCAGACGTTTTCTTCGTTCTGCTATTAGTTACTGATTAGTTGTGTCCCGTTTAATTTTGTTTTGTTTTAAATGACGTCTTTATATAGCTGGACTCTTTGTCTAGATTACATGTTTGCAGATTTTATGTTACTTGGTCCAGGTATGGTTTCTGTAGACACGGCATCTGTCTATACCTTTACACTCACTTGGCCCAAGTGTGGTTTCTGTAGACACGGCATCTGTCAGTACCTTTACACTCACTTGGCCCAAGTGTGGTTTCTGTAGACACGGCATCTGTCAGTACCTTTACACTCACTAGGCCCAAGTATGGTTTCTGTAAACACAGCATCTTTCTATACCTTTACACTCACTTGGCCCAAGTGTGGTTTCTGTAGACACGGCATCTTTCTATACCTTTACACTCACTTGGCCCAAGTGTGGTTTCTGTAGACACGGCATCTTTCTATACCTTTACACTCACTTGGCCCAAGTGTGGTTTCTGTAGACATGGCATCTTTCCTTACCTTTACACTCACTTGGCCCAAGTGTAGTTTCTGTAGACACAGCATCTTTCTATACCTTTACACTCACTTGGCCCAAGTGTGGTTTCTGAAGACACGGCATCTTTCTATACCTTTACAATCACTTGGCCCAGGTGTGGTTTCCGTAAACACGGCATCTTTCTTTAGCTTGTACTTTTAAAATAACTGAACTTTCTTTTTTAACTTGTAAAGATTTTTAATCGTATCATTCAAATATTTCATCCTCATCAAATTTCACTTTATTTAAAAGATATCAGTACATAAAAAACATGTACAGGCCTTCTCGAGGCGCTTCATTCGGTGGGTCAGCAGTAAGCATGCGGGCATCTAGCACTATAAAATCAAGGATCGATACATCCAGTGGGCACAGCACTGACATCTCTTTAAGCGTAAGTCGATATATATATATGTGTGTGTGTGTGTAAAAGAAAGAAATAATTCATTCATTGAAAAAAGTTGTTTTTAAATAAAAATACGCTAAGGTTAAAAAATAAAACGTTACTTCAACAAATCACGAGGTGTAGTTTTTTTATCCAGCACCAGTTTATTTAATCTCACATAAAAACAGGTTGAGTACACATAACATTATAACACTGTTACTGCGAGTTTTAGTGTGACCTATTTGGTATGGTTCACGAAAAATCGCACTCAATACTTTTACCCCCCTCCATTATATAACTCGCATTATTGAATTAGAGAAGCCCAAGGGTTGGCGGTGCGCGTGTTGTGTAAGTGCCTTTCTTTTACGAAAATAGGGACGGGCAGCGCAGAAATACTAATTATGTAGTTCTGCGCGATTATCCGCAAAAACCAAACTATTTGAAACCTGAAATTAAAGTTGATGCACAGAAATCTCTTACTTAAACAGGTCTATATTTCATACACACACACACACACACACAAAACGTTTTTGTGAAGTATTTTTGGTAATTAATAATTAAAAACTTGACACCCACACACCTATATATATATATATATATTACCTACTTTTACAGTATGCTAATTCTGTTTTGATAATTACAAATTTTCGACCCCTAGTATCGAGTCATCATCAGGTAACAGTTATGTTCAAAACAGCAAGTTGAATTCCTTAGAAAGTGGCCCAGCATGGCCAGGTGGTTAGGGCGCTTGACTCACAATCTAAAGGTCGAAGGTTCGAATCCCCGTCGCGCCAAACATGCTCGCCCCTTTTAGACTTGGGGGCATTATAATGTGACGGTAAAAGAGTAGCCCACGAGTTGATGGTGATGATTAGCTGCCTTCCCTCTAGTCTTACACTGCTAAATTAGGGACGGTTAGCGCAGATAGCCCTCTGTAGCTTTGCGGGAAATTCAAAAACAAGCATGTTTTTTATGGTGAAAATATTTTTATTTATTGAAAACATCGTACATAGAAATAATTCATAAAATGGTGTCTTAATGTTATGATGTTTGTATAGAGCCTTTGCCTATCGAATGAGACTATATAAAATGTTATGGAATTTGTAAGGGTTCACTTCATTATCAATGTAGTGGATTGTCAGAGACAATATACAGACGTATGTCTAATGGCAAAAAATTATCATACTGCTGTCGAGATACCAGTGTTGCATATCTGCTCGTTTGTTAATTTCCCGTAGAAATTGTTTCGAAGAAACTTCAGGGATACGAGTCCTTTCTTGATTAAAACTAGTTTATTCTTTATCGATACAACTTTGTAATACACAGAATTCCCACAGTCAATACGTCTCTCATCACTTTAAACAACTTTTATAACACAAGTTATAAATCACAGTGATTCACAAACTTTACTTTCGGGGCCTACTGTTCGTTTCACTCAATTATCTATCTCCTCAATCTATCTGCCGAACTATCTCTTCGATCTATCTGCCTATCTCGCTGGCTTTCTTTGCCAGGCTTATATACTAAAAAGGAGGGCGTCCAGCAAACACTCGGACATTCGTGTGGTTCCCCCATAATTCATGATCCTTCGAGAATTTCCAGCGCGCATGCTCCCAGCGTCGCGCGACTTCCGCTGTCGTAACACCAGTAAACGATCGGATATTTTGGTTTATTCAACGACAGAAAATATAATTTGACAGCAAGCAACAACGGAAATCTAATAAATGAAAATGTTGCCGAAACAACGAATTATTTAAAATCTACTAATATTGGAGGTCAAGAGAAGATCATAAAATATCAGATAGATCTGGATGTGACTGAACACGATCTACAGAATCCAATGGTAGCTACTGTGCTTCAAAACATAAACAAAAAAAATTGAAAATGTTAGACGAAATAAAAATGGATATAAGTGATATCAAAGATTCCACTTTTTTGTCAGCTTAGCATGATGAAATATCCTTAATAGAAAGTAAACATGCAGACAGTATCAAGATACTGAAAAAGGATATGGAAAGTTTGAAGCCTAATAATACTCAAAACAGTGATTTAACTTCAAAAATATTAATTCAAGTTAATGATTTGGAACAACATGAATGAAGAAGCAATACAGAGATGCGTGGAATAATAGAACAAGATAATGAGGAACTGAAAGATATTCTACACAAGGTGGTTGAAGAGTTTAGTATATCTGATTATAAAATAGATGAAATATTAATGGCTCATAGAATACCTGTTCATAATAGTAAATAGATATCATGTATAATAGTTCAATTCAAAAGTGTTTTGGATAAAGAGAAATGGTTCAAGAATAAGAAGAAAGTGGTTAAACAAAGTCAAATCCATAGCCGATATAAGTCTATATAAATGAAAAGCTAACAGCTACTAATAAAGAACTGTTTTGGAAAGCAAGAACGTCAGTAAAAGAAAAAAATGTGATCGAAAAAATTTTTTTAGAATTTATTGGAAAAAATAACATTATAAACAAGTGTCAATATGGATTTATTAAAAATAAAAGTACCACGTTACTATTAAAATACTTTTCAAACGATGTCAATTTACAATTAGATAAAAATAAAAAGGTACTTGTATTATTATTTTATTTAAGTAGAGCTTTTGATATATTAAGTCATAAAATACTGCTGGATAAACTATACATGATGGGTATAAGGGGAAGTTACATAACTAGTTCATAAATTATTTATGTAATAGGGTTGCAATAACAAGAGTTGGAGTAATAATGAGAGATTCAATGACTATAAAATACGGTGTTCCACAAGGTTCTATTTTAGGTCCACTAATTTTTAATTTGTATGTTAATGATATTGTAAATATAGGTTTAAGAAGTAAAATATATCGATATGCAGATGATACAGCTTTAACTTTAACTCATGTAGATGTGGAAGTCGGCAAAGAAATCCTATAAGTATATTCATATAAATTGCAATATTGGCAAAATATAAATGAAATATATATGAATACTGATAAAACAAAAACTATGATAATACACTCACAATATACAAATATTATTAACAAAATATTATTACAGATTCATGATCAAATATGTAGTAATAAATATAAACATTTATTTGTAGATAATAAGCAGTATTCTGATTGTAAATGTTCGTATATAGAAAATGTTAATACTAAGACATATTTAGGGCTAATAATGGCTGGAGACGGTTTGAATGGGTAATGAAGAAAAACTTTAATATAACAGCAAATGTACAACGTTTTGACAAGGTTTTGTCATCATCATTTTTGTCATCATACCTGATGATGACAAAACCTTGTCGAAACGTTGTACATTTACTGTTATATTAAAGTTTTTTCTTCATTACCCATTCAAGCCGTCTCCAGCCATTATTAGTCTCAAAGTGGGTTCCTCGTCATCGAATTTGAATACTTAGGGCTAATTATAGATGATGTTTTTATTTGTTCTAAACATATAAATAAGATTTGCAATATATTAAGACCTATTATAGCATAATTATGGAGGATACAGAATATTTTGCCAATTAACATAAACAAAAATAATTTATGTATCTTTAGCAGAATCTGTTATGGATTGACAATATATTGTTCAACAAGTAACATTCACTTAAAACAATATATATAATTCAAAAAAAAATGTTTAAGATAATCATCTTGAACAAAAATGATGAACTTAATACAAATGTTACTTTAACAGATGAAATTATAAGAAATCAGTTATTTGACATAAATGTACTTTATAAATACATAATAATTTTGAATTCCTATTATAGTTTAAATCATAAAGTACTAAAAATCATATGTATGATACTAGCACATTAGAAAATAAGTATTATGGAATTACAAATTACAATAACAACTATGGAACAAGAATATAAAATACCATATGTAATGAAACAACTCCCCGGAGAGTTATGTAATATAAATACAATTGCAGAGTTTTTAAAAATTAAAATATTGGTTATTGACTGGTATTCATAGACAAACTGATTACTTCATATAGGATTAATATTATCATTAATTTAAACTTTTCATTATCTATGTATTTGCTTGTTTGTGATAAAGGGGTAATAGCATCACAAGATATTATATTTTTGTATTATGTTCAATAAGTTGTTGATTTCAGATATATGTTAATACAAAATGATGATTAAGATAGACGTCTAATACCAATTTCGGTTTTTTGTGTTTTGTTTATTAATATACATATATATAAATTCGGGTCACAGTTACTAAGGGGTTTTCTACAGATAAGCTGATCAAGCTTTGTGGAAACTTTTTTTATCTTCATATATCTATTTTTTATTGATATGTAGGTATTGTATGTGACCAAAAGAAGTTTAAAATAAAAATAAATAAATAAATGTATCAGCCTGTTCTTAAATCTCAAATTCAGTAAATGTACCATCCGTATATCTTTTATACTCTAATGGTTTAAATTCTTCTAACCAAATCTTTTCAGGATAACACATAAACTCATTTGCTAGTATAGGACCTCATATATCTTTCCATTTAATAAAAAATGAGATGATTTTGTTTCTTTTTCACACACTTTACAAGATACCTCTTTAGATAAATCATCAAAACTATATTCGTTATTATAAATCAAGTTTACACATGATGTAACAGTATCATCCAATGGTACATCGGTAAACAGTGAGTCCAAATCAAAACTAGCAGTTACCATATCATGATCGCAGTTTAACTCTTCAGTACATCGGTAAACAGTGAGTCCAAATCAAAACTAGCAGTTACCACATCATGATCGCAATTTAACTCTTCGGTACATCGGTAAACAGTGAGTCCAAATCATAACTAGCAGTTACCAAATCATGATCGTAATTTAACTCTTCAGTACATCGGTAAACAGTGAGTCCAAATCAAAACTAGCAGTTACCACATCATGATCGTAATTTAACTCTACAGTACATCGGTAAACAGTGAGTCCAAATCAAAACAAGCAGTTACCAAATCATGATCGTAATTTAACTCTTCAGTACATCGGTAAACAGTGAGTCCAAATCAAAACAAGCAGTTACCACATCATGATCGCAATTTAACTCTTTAGTACATCGGTAAACAGTGAGTCCAAATCATAACTAGCAGTTACCAAATCATGATCGTAATTTAACTCTTCAGTATTATCAACATATCAAACTCAAAACTGTCTTTCAAAGTAGGTCTAGTAATTAGGGCGCTCGACTCGCAATCTAAGTGTCTTTCTTGGATTCGAATCTCCGTCACCAAAAATGCTCGCCCTTTCAGCCGTGGGGTTGGGGGGGGGCAATATATAGTGACAATTAATACCATTATTCGTAGGTACAGAGTAAGTAGCCTAAGGGATGGTGTTAACTAGCTGCCTTCCCTCTAGTGTGTAACTGCGAATTAGGTACAACTAGACGGAACCTCGTTATTATAAATTTTATACATAGAAAACAGCAGAATGTTTGTCTACACAGAACCTGGTTATAAACATTACACCACAAAGCAAGT
>NW_013668361.1:149073-158427 GCF_000517525.1 Limulus polyphemus | reverse complement strand
TGTTGAACATACGATTACTTGTACGTTATATTCTAGGACTTGTATTTGATCTACAGATGAATGATAGAATAGTGTAATTTACTTCTGTACCTCAATTAGGTCTCACTGTATTTCAGTGGGCAGCTTTTAAAAGTTAAAACTGCAAGCATAATACACACACAAATAACGTAACACTGTGTCGTATTTACCTAACGTAGGGCAGTTGCGCTATATCCTAGGGGAGGGCATAGTTATTAATTAATAGGCATTATAGGCCAGAGGAAATTTTGCGACCCTTCACACCTGCGCCCGGCGGCGACTGCCCCTTTGCCCCCCTCTTGCTACGACACTGTAGTGGTGAATACAGCTGAAGCCTGGGAGACTGGGATATTCTCAGGTATAAAGGATATATTTTCTACATGTTACACATGCACAAGTACACATAATCCTGCAGAAATGTCACTTTACCACAGTAAGAGTTTTAAAATATGTTCCTAAAGGAAAAGCTATGACAGTGAATGGTTGTAACGGCTTTTAACCTACACTTTTGACCAAATTTTCTCACATATCATAGTTTGACTAACCTCGCATATTCATTCTTCATTTTTTATTTAATATTAAACTCTTAACCCTTATAGTTATTCTGTTTTCAACTGGTCAGCTGTTGGATTGTTCCATTAGTGTTGAAAGTAAACCATGAGAACTAGATTAAATCATGGAGAGTGAATATACTGAGTTTCTTATTATATGACACTGAAGGTGTTCCTAAATACTTGGAAGTGTCTAAGACCTTTGGAACTGACCACGGATTAAAGTGAATTGCTCAATGATGCATTGAATATGAAAGATCTGGTCAAGGCTACCACTGTTAGCCCTGAAGACCCGGGAGTTGCCAACCAAAACCCCAGGAATATGACTCACCACAAGGTCAATGATAGTGACTCTAATGGAGTTTGAGACATTGTCTGACTTCAATCAACTAATTATTAGATTTCCAACCACCCAATCTGTGAAGACACAGTGAGATGTCATACCCGATGTTGATAAGATATTGGAAGGCAGTGACCAGCTGACAAGTTTCTACTGAAGGGTTGTTTCATTGAAAGGCGGAGATGCCACCTCCTGTGTCTCCTCTTTGAGTAGATCATCACATTTTGTGGCTGAAAAGAGATTTTTTAGAAGTTATGTCTTCAAGGAAAAGATTCAAGTGTAAGGAGAGTTGATAAATATGTACCATTCTCAAAGAATGACCAATTGTTGCCCAGCTTCCAGTAGCTGTGGGTTAGTCCATCAATGATGGAGCCTTTACCTTAATGGTTGAACAGCCTTCATTTCTTGGGTATATAAAGCTAGGACCTCTCAGTTATGATTCTGATTGGAGTACTAGAATAGAATATGAAGAAAACCTAAGAAATACTAGAGATTTTAGTCTTCATTATTATCATAGAGATTTAGCTGTAGACTCTTGCTTTAGACAGAGAAAGAACATCAAAACACTTCAGAATAATATACAAATAAAGATCATGCTCTGAAGTAAGTTATAATAATCTCTCTATCTCTCTCTCTCTCTGTCGTTCTCTAGTGAATGACACAGTTAACTTGTTTTGGATTGTGGCAATGAATAAGAATTGTATTTGTGTACAAATTTGTAAGCAGGATCTTTCTTATAAATCAAACTCAGTCTAAGGGCAAAGAAATTCAAGCTCTAGCTTTGGAATACAATATTCGGCAATCCTCTTGTTATTCTGTGAATCCTATTCATTATACTCTGAGTGAAATTAGGACAATCTGAAAATACGACACTTGGTCAAAAGAAATATAATTAATTAATGGCCTTAGTTTCATGTTTAAAATTTGATGTCTCCCTGATTTCTAACTACCAGTCACTAAGAAATGTATGTGGTTACTTAATCCTTAACTTTCATATGTAATTTTCATTTAAGCAAAATAGTTAGTATGTGTTTACAGTCTTTAGATTTCCAGTTTATATAGATGTCATTATTCACTCACAGAACACCTATGCAAAGATTTAGAGAAATTACCTGAGTATACCTTACTATGGGCATATTCAAACTGGTCAAAGAATGGTGAACTTAACAATTATTTCAACTATGAAACTGTTGTAAGCTATATGTTCAACTTTAAGTTATATGTTTGCTAGAGGTTACATGATGTTAAGACCTAGAAAATTTGTGAAGGTTAAGAATCGAGAAGCTTCATGCAATACGTAGAAACAAGGATATGATATAAATATGAGTAATCTGTGGTAACTGAGTGAGCTCAGTGTCAGAAAGGTTATTAACTGTTAGTGAGTTGTCATGTCTATTCTGCTATTCAGTTACCCATTGAGCTAGCATGTTTATGTACCAATCTAGGCTAAGTAAGTTAAACGTACATTGGTATCAGAGTTTATGTTGAAAAGTATATTAATGAAATTACACGTACAAGTGAACTTGGATGTAAAAGCATTTACTGAAGGAACAAATTAACTTGTTACTGTTTCATGAACAAAACTTGGCACAAGGGATTTGCAAAATGATAGAATATGTCACAACAGAGGTGACAGAAGTGGGGTTATTTTGATGAAAATATGGTAGAACTTTCACTAATTTTCAAGATGATGACAACACGAATACCAAGAGAAAGAGTGAAAATCTGCTGGAAATTATGAAATTGTGGAAAAAGATCAAGAACAAAGAGAGATCAAGTTAGAAGAATAAGACGAAAAATTAAAAGAAGAACAAGACCAAGATAGAAATAGATAAGAAAATAAAATATGACTAAGAAAAAAATAAAAGAAGTTCAAGAGGTAATTGAAAGTAATTAGTAGAAGAGTTAGAGAAAAAGGCATGATACTTAAAAAACAAAAATAAATGTTATCGAAGAAAAGCCTGATGAAGTTATTGGAAATCTATGAGGGATGATTGCAAGAACAAAAATGAAGAAGTACAGAATGGCTCTATTTTATTTGTTTCTAGTTAAGCACAAAGCTACACAATGGGCTATTTATGTTGTGCCCACCATGGATATCGAAACTCGGTTTCTAGCACAGCCTTACCACTGTGTCACTGGGGGGGGGGGGGGCAATGGCTATAGTAACAAAATTGAAAAAATGATGCAATGATGAAATTGTAGAATTAAAGATATATTATAACAGTAATATTAATAAGATAGAAGAAACATCAGTGACAAAATAAAACAATTGTAAAATGACTGGTGCAAAAAATAAAACAATTGTAAAATGACTGGTGCAAAAATCAAAACAACCACACATATCTTTCTGCTTCACCTAAGAATTTCAACTTAAGACATCATTTACCATACAATATGGAGTAAGAGAATCTATTAGGTCTACACCTGTAACTATTATTGTTGTTCCATCTTTGACTGAAGGATTTTCCTGGGCTACTCCAGTTCTGTCACTATCAAATCCAGTTTCGGAATTTAGTTGGCCAGCTCAACAACATTGCCCAACTGAAAAAAACAATGAGCTATGATTGAAAGGTACCATGGGAGATATATCAGGCTCAATTTGAAATTTTCCAGAGTGAGTGGATGAAATAGAGAAAAGCAATTCATCTTATTGCCTATTTCAAAATTTCAACTTCAATGACAGTAAACTTCCAGCTGAGAGCCATGACAACCATCAAGCAACTATCCAACAAGTTTAGAGTGATATACCAAAATGAAGTATCCGGAGATAAGTTCTGAAACAGGCTATGAGGAAAAGAAGAGACCTTAGCTGTACTTGCTGAAGATTTGGAAAGGTTTTCCCAATTATTTTTCCTGGATGCTCCACATAAAATGATGGATTCATTGACATGTCACCAATTTATAGATATCATAACAGACTAGTATATGAGAATAAATCTGAAGCAAAAAACAATGTAGGTGTAAATCTTTAAAGGGTCCTCTGCAGTCAGCAATGGAAATTGAACCCAGTAAAGGGACAGACAAACAACTAAAGATGCCATCTAGAAGTTATGGGATTGTAAGCTTGAATAGTATTGAAACATTAACTCCCTCTGATAATAGTATACAAGAACTGATAGGATTAGATAGACAATTAGTTACACAGAATGAGCCACAAGACATTAGATGTTTCAAGTGAAACTAGAAAGGATGTGTTGCCAGAAACTGCAGATAAAAGCTTGTAGGAAATAATAAATCTTCACAAAGGATGCCACTAAAATGTATAAATGTCAGAATCATGGCTGCTACAACCAAGACTGTTAGTAACCAACAGCTGTTGACAAACCTAGAAGAAAATATCCTAAGCATGAGCCTCAGAGCCCAAGAGGACATCAAAAACAAGAATTAGTTGAATGAATGGAGTGACGTTCAGCTGAGAATACTCCATTTTTTCCAAATGAGATAATAAGTGCATTATTTAAAGAAACCAATCCAAAGGTATATTGATAGAAGCCTTGCAGTATGTTGATCAACACTGGTTCTACAGTTAAAATTTTGACCTGATTTGGTAAATAAAAGTGGGAAATTACAGAGATGAAGAAAGAAAATGGATTGATACAGACAACAAGTGAACATTAAGTTTTAGCAAGAGGAAATTTGTAAATTACCCTTACTGTAGTAAATGTCTCCACACCTAATGATGTGTGGGTGACTGACATTATAGAAGATTTTATCTTGAAAACTAGTTTCAAATAGCTTTACAGCCTATGACCAGGAAATCCCTATATATTACATGAAAATTACTACACCAAAGGGGAACTTCCAGTGACAATAAAGAGAGCAGTTATTGTACATAGTAAAACCAAATACTCCATCATGTTCTGAAGAATTAGTAGTCAGAAGTGTCACATCAAAGAATATCAGAAGTTTTATGTCAAATCCCCATATAAGGATAGCTTACCACCTCACTTACAAGGCCTGTATAATTGGAGTTGTGAAAGTCTTACAGCTGATCATTACCAGATATTACATGACTTACTCATTAGATATCAAGATACCTTCTCCAGTGCATCTCTTGGTTTATGTTGGACAAATATAATACTTCATAAGATTGAAACTGAAGATGTAGGTTTAATACACTACTTAATCAGATGAATCCCAATTGCAAGACAGGCTGAGGTTTTGAAAGAGATAGAAGTCATGAAGGAACAATGAATGATGGAACTGGGTACTATTCCATGGGCATTACCTATTATTCTTGTGAAGAAAAAATATGTATCCACAAGGTTCTGTGTGGACTACAGGAAGGTGAATGAAATAAAAAGAATGATTCCTAACCACTGCCAAGGATTGACTCAACTCTGGATGCTCTATCTGTATTAAAATGTTTTTCAACATTGGATCTTAAGTGCGTATATTGGCAAGTGCAAGTCAACAAAAACAAATAGGAAGAAGACAGCCTTTATCACAGGAAATAAATTGTAGCAAGTTAGTGACTTACCATTTGGATTATGTAATGCTCCTGCTACATTTCAATGCTTAATGGCATGTGATCTGTCTCAACTACCCTGGAACACCGTACTTATCTACTTGGATGACAAAATCGTATATGGGAAACCTTTGGCAATGCTTATGTAGTTTCTAGACCAGTTGATTATTGCATTTTTCTCTTACTTTCGTTATTTTGTAAGGTCTTTCTCTGACATAAATTGTCCTCTACACAAGTTAGTTGAAAAGCCAATCAGTTTTGTTAGACTGCTGACTGTAAACAAAAATTCAACAAATTGAAAAAGAAACTTACCATTTCTCCTATATTGGAATACCCAGCTCTAGAAGATCCAGCAAGTTAGAGACAGATGGTAGTAATTTTGCAACAGAGCAGTTTTGTCACATAAACAACATGGAAAAGAACAAGTGATTGCCTACTATAGCAAGGCAATGAATGCCACAGAAGAGAAGTATTATATAACTTGGAAAGAAATACTAAGTATTGTTCGAACTCTGAGTCAGTTTCATTTTATCTATTTATAGACAAAAATTTACACTCTGGACAAATCATGTGGAATTACAGTGGCTGATGAATTTTTGTAATCCAGAGGGTAAAATAGCAAGATAGATTCAAAAACTCCAAGAATACAACTTTAATGTTACGCATCATTCTGGATGGAACCATGGAAATTATGGCCCATTATCTTGAATAATTAATGAAAAGTTTAAACACTGTGAGAAGAGGGAAGCACAGTATATAAAGTACTACCAACCTAAAGTAGAGTAAAGTGAATAATTGATAAAAGATGCTCAGACAAGAGATAAGAGCTTAAAATTAATTATTCAGTGGCTTACTGATGGTGCAACAAAACCTTTAAGACAAACAGTTACTCCATACATCTTGACAACAAAGATGTATTGGGTACAATAGATTCCTTATGCTTATAAGAGGGCTTATTATGTCATAAATGGGAAGACACTAGTAGACAGAAACAATGAGAACTGTTGGTACTTCCACAGTCTCTGTATTGTGAAGCATTTTGTCATCTCCATAACTTTCCAGTGGCTGGACACTTGGGTGCTAAAAGTACACTAGAGCAAGTAAGAGAACAATTCTATTGACTTGGATGTCAGGAGTCTATAGAGAATTGATGTTAAACATGTGACCTCTGCTATGAGCAAAGAGTACCACAAAAAAACAGCTTGTCAGCTACTGCAATGTTGTGTCGAAGCACCATTGGAGATAATTACAGTTGATGTGCTGGGTCCTCTGCTACTAACAGTAAGAACAGACTCATCATGGTTGTGATGTCCTGTTTCACCAAATAGCTCAAAGCCTAAGAAAGAAGCATAATTTGGTACAAAGAATCTTGTCAACAAATTTGTCCCAAAATTTCGTGTGCCTACGGAAATTTGAATCAGATATGTTTGTGAAAATGTGTCAGATCCATTGGGTTAAAAATACCAGGACAACAGGCCTTCATTCATCTTCTGACACCATGGTGGAGAGATACAACTGCACACTGTTAAATCAGTTAGCTGCATATGTGGATTAACATTAGAAAACGCGCGATCAAGTTCTTCCACTGTTACTGATGAGTTACTGTACAGCAATGCATGAAGCTATCAATATACCATCATTACTGATGTTTGGGAGAAAACTTAAAATACTATTTGTCAGAGTTTTTCCTAAGAATTTTTTTCAACTGAACAATTATATTTTAACTTCATCATATTTTAATACATGACACCTTGTTGCACCTCATATATACAGGCTTAATAACAAGTGATCCAAAAAATGAAGAATATTCAAGTATATACATTTATCTATCAACTCTGTAACAGAATTTTATAATCTTAAATGTGTTTTTTTTATATTTATCCAGTTTAACTTACTTATATAGGTGAATTTTCAAGTGCACAATTTGTGATCAACTGCACACTAGGAAAACCCCTACCTTTTGTACTCTCATACAGAGAATAATCGCTCATAAGAGTCTTACATAAAATATGTAGAGCAATTAAGGAACACCATTGATGCAACACATTACTTTAGCCAAAAAACTTAAATCAGCTAGTGATAAAATGTAAAATTGCTATAATGTTAATGCTGATAAGACTGGAGGTGACATGGTATGGTTGTACAATCTCTGCTACAGGAAAGGACAGATTTCAAAGTTAAGCGAGTACTTGAAGGAGCCAATGCTATATTGAAAAGAATCAATTGTGTGGTTTGCAATATCCACAAGAATAAGTAACCCCAGCTGTAGGTCATTCTCCAGGATCATCTTTGGAATTACGTCAGCGAGAGAACAACAAATTGGGTAACACCAGAGAAGAACTTGCCACCTGAACCTCAATTTGTAGAGGTGTCCAAAGGTCCTGGTGAAACTACTTTGAGAGAACCATCAAGGATTGAGTTTTCAGCAAATTCTCCCATTCACCTACACAGGAAATATTATTGAATGTAAGGCTTTGTAAGATATCTAGAGCAAGGATTAGATTATAAATATTGGTTAGCCATTCAATTAACTAAACAAGCTTGCAATGAAACAATGAAGCATAAAAGATACAGAAAGTGGTTTTCTCTCTTTAGTTAGGAAGCTCGACTCGCAATCTGCGGGTCTCGGGTTCGAATCCCCGTCCCACCAATCATGCTCGCCCTTTCAGCCATGGGGGCATTATAATGTGACGGTCAGTCCCACTATTCGTTGGTAAAAGAGTAGCCCAAGATTTGGCGATGGGTGGTGATGACTAGCTGCCTTCCCTCTAGTCTTACACTGCTAAATTAGGAACGGTTAGCGCAGATATCCCTCGTGTAGCTTTGCGCGAAATTCAAACAAACAAACTTTTCTCACTCTGGTAGAGTGAATTGGTCAGTATTTTCGTTTTTGGATCTGTTTTATCTATTGTGCATATTGAGTTACTTTGTTCAAATTAATTGATTTTTTTGTGTTAATGTATTACAGATAGTGTGACTATAAACATAGGCCTACAACAGCTTACACAGTTTATAGGCCTGTAAGAAAACTTAAGGAGGAAATAAAATTAATTTGTTATTGTTACGTGCACTAGACTATCAGTTATTTTTACCAGATACTTTAAAAGAACCCATCACTGAAAGACAATGTTACAGAAATATATTCATTGAGTCACGAGAAGTTTAGGTTATAGTATTAGGAAGGGCACAGAAGAAAAAAATAATGCACAAAGGGCAAATGAATGAAAAGAGCAGGTTTTGAAAAGCTCTACTATTTATAACTGTGGTTAGAAGCTGGATTTTGCAAATAGCTATTTGTATGCTTCTAGTACTGTCAGGGCATCTTAGGCATTGTTCAAAGTTACAATTTGACTATAGAGATGTGTATGTGTATAGCAGGCTGCCACATCTCTCAAGAATCACTACAGTCTTCAGTGATATAGCATTTAACCTTCATTATTTAGTGCTACAAGTTCATAGCATCTTATTGCAAATGAAATCACATATAATATAATCAAAGAACATATACAAGATTTCCTATTTAGCCATTAGAAATTCAGATCAATTTACTAGCTTTGATGTAATACAGTTCTAATTAATTTTTTAAATGCATACACTGAGTGTATGAGCACACACTTTGTGAACCTTTACAAATCTAATTTCTGAAATTCTCTGTCTCCTTGCTTCTGTTTTTATCCATATAAACACCTTTTGCATTCACTCTCGTCTAACATATTTTAAAATCTTCTATTATTCTGCAGATTCTTACTACCTGTGGTTATCCTTTAACCACAATGCCACACACCTACTTTGTATCATCTAACAGAAAATCAGTCCCAAATAGTCAAGGTGCTTCCACCACAACCATATCCAGACCAAAACTCCATAAATAAAAAGTCACCATCAGCACAAGAAACAAACATCTCTAAACTGAAACGGAAGCTATTGCGTTGAGACGTTGTTCTTTCATTACATGTTCTTTTAAATTATTTGTG
>NW_013668361.1:85855-148140 GCF_000517525.1 Limulus polyphemus | reverse complement strand
TGCCAACAGGCTTTGGCGTTATCACGGTCCAGGACATTTCAGTTGGAAGAATGTGAACAATGGAACAAATGACGCTGCTGAAGACGTGTCACCTGAAAAAGCCACTGTCTAAGAAAAAACTCTACTCGGTTTTGAGAAGGAAAACAGTGAAGCCCTTAATGAAGTTACTACCACTGATGTGACTGCTACCGATAATGGGACATTTCCTGATGGAGCAGATGAACCCCACGTGAAGCAGAAGCCAATGAGACGGAGACCAGTACGAAAGAATAAATATCCTGTAAAATTAAGAGACTTTGTTCTAGTTTAATTTTGCGTTTGTAAATTCTGTACATTTAATTAAGTTATTGTTAGTTAGTTATTGGTTTAATGTAAGTGGCTATTGTTCGGGATGAACAATACTAAGGAAGGAGCAGTGTTACGACAGCGGAAGTCACGTGACATTGCTGGCGCTGGTGGCGTGTGCGAGGAGTTTCTCGAATGATCGTGAATTTCCTAGTTTGTTTGGGACGCCCTCTTTTTAGTAAATAAGCCCGGCAAATAAAATAAGGGAGAGATAATTGAGTCAAGCCAAAAATAGGCACCGTAAATAAAGTGTGTGAATCACTGCGATTTATAGCGTGTGTTATAAAGGCTGTTAAGTTTAAAGTTACTGTGAAAATTCTGTGTATTACAAAAAGTTGTATCGAGAAAGAATAAACTAGTTTTAATCAAGAACGGATTTGTATCGCTGTAGTTCCTCGGAAAGAATTTTTACTGGAAATTATCAAACAAGCAGATGGTAACAGACCGTAAAACACAAGTCGGCAAGTTGATGGTTAGTACTTTACATAACTTGAGTCGTGAAATATATGTTTGAGAATTTTTTAAACAAAAAACTATTGTAATAGAAAATATTAGTTGCCATACCACATGGAATAAAAATTGCTTTGATATTTTGAATTTTTTCCTTAATCTCAACTTCACTTTAAAGCATCTTTGATTTGATAGGTTTCGGAATAAAATTCGTATTTAAAACATTTTAAACTGAAAAAGTTCGCATAGATAGAATAATATAATATAAAAAATATATTATACATGTGCTGTTGTTTATTTGTGACGGGTTGCATTTTTTAAAATTATAACATATTTAAATCAATAGATGGCAATACGTTCGGTAGCTTATATCAATAAAAGCAGTCAGTGTCGGCTCAATGTAATAATACTTTGGAAAATAAGTTAGAAATTATTATTGTGGATTTAATAATTATTCTCAATGTGAAATAATAATTTATGGTTATCAAAAACAAATTTATAGAAGCTTGTCTGTCGTATGCCACAGAAAAGAATTGGTAGTAAAATTAATTTTCGTGTATATCGGTCTATTAGTTTTCGAGATACGCGCGCGGAAACACAGACTGACAGACTCACACTCTCGCTCTCACCTCCACCCCGAGGGGGGCGAGGGTAATAATTGATACAAGGACAGTCAAAAGAGACCCGAGTCGCAGTTAAAAACCCGACGGGTATCTGGGTTTTCGATTACCAGCCGGGTCGATCTCTGATTGACAAACTGATGTTGAAATGAATTTTAACAACATGTTAATATATCTTCTTTAATAATTATCACATGCAATCAAATCCAATGATCAAGAAATACCGAGATTATATTGTCTTACCTTAATTATATCGCACTTCCGAGCTTCCTAGTGGCACAGAGGTATGTCTACTGACTTATACTACAAGAAACCGGGTTTAGATACCTGTGGTGGGCAGAGCACAGATAGTCCTTTGTGTTTAATAACGAGCAACAACAACGCACTTTCAAAATTTGTGACCCGACTTCCTTGTTGTTCGGTGGTCGAAGTAAAATATTAAAGCGGCTGAATTTTCCTGGTAATAATTTTTTCTTCTGAAAATATTATTACAACTTAATCATTTGGATATTTCATCAAGCAATAAACTTCACTCGATTTAAGAGACAAATCAAATTGTACGTAGAGCTAAAAAAATAACGCAGACTTGGCTTGTTAGTGCAATATTAATAAATGAAAAACGGAGAATTTAACAAACGTAAGACAAATATGAAAAAATTAAATATATTAAGCTTATAGTGACGTGTATTTAACGGATCTTTTTCTACATTAGTTCCCAGTCTTTTTTAATATAGTATTAATTTGTTGCGTTTATGTTCCTATGCCTATTTGATGGCCATTTTGGTTGTTTCTTTTTAACCGATACGTTGTGTCCACCGCAGAGAATGGGGTATTTTAAGGCCCCTGGTTATAATAGAAATAAAAAATGATACAAGAAAGAAAGAAAAAAAAATACAATCATTAGTACAAAAGAAAAGTGAAACACAATTTGAAAATTTTCATTTTTTTCATTGAACATATATTTATTAACGTTATTTAATATTTAATAAATGCTTTTCTAGCCTTTTTCTGTGCATGGAAGTCACGCAACTTAACAAATGCAAAACAATAACGAGTCTCTCAATTTGAGACCCTCTTTGAGCTTAAGGCCCAGGCCAAATGGTCCTCCTGCTCCCCTCTAATTGGCCCTATCCACATTTAATTTGTTATTGTATCTTTTGTCCATTTTTGTTCTACACAGGTTTTCACCAGATAGACAAGCACTAATTTTTTAGAATATTTTTTTATTTTAATAAATGCATAAATTCATAATAAAAAAATTAGAAATATACGCCAGTTGCTTAGCGGTAAGTCTGCCTATGGTGAGCATAGCACAGATAATCATGTAGTTTTGCGCTTAACAACAAGCAAAATAAATGCTGCTATCCATGCCGCATATATCACCAACGTTATATATTGAAGATAATATTAAATTATTATCAGTTTCATAAAATATTTATTTTTCATATATCGTTACATTTTTAAAGCGTGTGATAATCCAGCCAACGGTAACATTTAAGGTGGTTGTGAAAAAAAAAAAATACCACTTCATAAATAAATTGCTGAACACGTTTTTACTTACATGAATGAAAACTCTGATAAAATATCGGATCTAAATTTACACGCTTCTACGTATTGAAGACCACGCCAATGTGAGACACGAATTTGTTGACACAAGTATTTTTTGGTGAAATCAACTGGGTGTTTTTTCTTTGAAAGTTATTTGTAACATAGGTTAACTTAACATATAAAAATTGACTTTAACTTTCGACTGTGACTTTTGTTAGAACAAAGATTAAACATAATACCCAAATAATTTCTAATAAATGTTGTTACAACGATGTCGACAAAATATTAAAGTTACGCTCGTTTGGTTATGACGTTTAACCTATTTCTTTCCAAGAAAACCTATCATTCGTTGTGACTCCACGATACCAACCAATCAGAAGCGTTATTAATCACATGGTTTTGTTGACGTTGGGAGCAGGTAATGTGAGATCGACAAAAGACGTAAACGGCTGAAAAGCGAGTGGTGGTTATTGTCAAACTGTGCTTGCGTTGATTTAAGTCATTTGTTCTTAACAATATAAATTGATCGTTCATGATATAGTCACTCAAGTATTAGATGAGCATGCAGAACAATGTCAACCGGAAAACGTCTGGCAAAGCGTTCTATCTTAGGGACAAGAGTATGCGCGCAGTTTGAGGACGGACGTTATTATCCTGGCGTTATTCAAGCCACCAAAACGGGTGAAAACAGCCAAGAAAATATTTATTGTGTTCAATTTGAGGACAAAAATGTCCGAGAGTTTATGTTACATGAACTAATAGGCCCAGGATTCCAAAGTGTTCACCGTGTGAAATTGAAAAATGGACAGAGAGTTTACGTAACTTACCAAGGCCGAGAAGTTGCAGGAATCGTTGACCATCATAGACCCAACTTAGATCAGGTATTCATTACAGTGGAACCCTCCTCCCACAATCCACATGTTACAAAGTCTGTAGTTCTCAAAAAGAAGTTAGAAGAAGTTCGTTTGGTAGAAAGTCGGAAATCTGCGCGTCTACAAGATTCAGATACTGATTATTCGAGACTTGCTGAAGGTCAGTCTGAAACTAAGAGACGACCCCCATCCCTTACCATTGACGTTCCGCCCTTACAGATGCATAGGTAAAATTCCTTTTTGTAGGCTAATAGTGGGGTTTAGTTTACATTCATAATAAAATATGACTTGAGATATTTTTATATTGTTCTAAGTCTCTAACCGATTTGCCATTATTTTAATTATCATCTTTTTTAAATCAAAGGTGGAAATTCTAACACTTTTTAATCAATTTTCTAAATTCTACACCCAGGATAATTTAATTATTGCTTAATAAAATTATAAAGAGTAATTCGGCGGGTTAAGTCTATTTTTAGTGTAACCTAGCTTGTCTGACGTCACATGTGTCTATTGTCTTTCTTGTAGTTCAATGGAATTATTGTTTCTTGTGAGTCAACGGTAAGTTTTCAGGCTTAGAACGTTAAAATCCGTGGCTCGTCCCTCTGGTGGACAGAGCGCATTTCGCCCATTGTGTAGCTATGTGCTAAAGCAAACAGTTGAATTCTTTGTGAACCACAGCTGTTTTAAGTGTACATTGTACTTCAATTTTTTCACACTTTCAAATTTATCTTTAACCTGCTCTGAACAAATATCTTAGTGATAGATATTATCTAACAAGAACAAAAAAGTGTAAGTACACCATCAGATGTTTTACCCTAATAAAATCATTAACGGATCTACACAGACAAGTTTGAAACTTCTTTCTTAGATCCTACTGCGCGCTTAATACGAGTGGAATACTTATACAGAAAAGTACATTTATTATTAAAGTATATGTATTTATTGTATGCATTCCAAAATATTTTCTTTTTTCTCGCTTGCCTTCCAATAATGTAGTCGTATAGCCAAAAATATAACATTATCTCTTTGATCCAAAAACCTATTTAGCCATTTATACATAATATTTATAGTCATGTTTATTGTGTTTTATTTGATACAAAAGTTAGAGAAAAGTCATGACAAGCATAAGGCTAGAACAAAACGGTCACAGCTGAAGCCGCGGGTACTGTTCGCTTATACGCGACCTGTTTAAAATCCAACAACTGCACACGAACACGTTCAACAACAGCTGTTTAGCTGTCAGCTGATTACTTGAAACGGCAGAGTCTATTATTGTACAGGGTAGAGGTGAAGCTTACGTGACAGCTCTTATTGTAAGGGTTTAAGGCATATTTTCCGATGTAACAGATCTTAGTTACCTTTTATTGTAAGGGTTTTAGGCATATTTTCCAATGTAACAGATCTTAGTTACCTTTTATTGTAAGGGTTTTAGGCATATTTTCCGATGTAACAGATCTTAGTTACCTTTTATTGTAAGGGTTCTAGGCATATTTTCCGATGTAACAGATCTTAGTTACCTTTTATTACATCGAAAAATATGCCTAAACCCTTACAATAAAAGGTAACTAAGATCTGTTACATCGAAAAATATGCCTAAAACCCTTACAATAAAAGGTAACTAAGATCTGTTACATCGAAAAATATGCCTAAAACCCTTACAACAGATCTTAGTTACCTTTTATTGTAAGGGTTTTAGGCATATTTTCCAATGTAACAGATCTTAGTTACCTTTTATTGTAAGGGTTTTAGGCATATTTTCCGATGTAACAGATCTTAGTTGCCTTTTCCTCTTTCTTTATTCGTGTTATTTGACAACTGCGATGTGGAAAATCACTCGGTTGATTTTACCTATTGATATAATTATTAAATCATAACACGTGGTTCCTTCGCATGTGACAAAGAAATGAGTAATTACATATATAATTTATATATATATATATAAATAAAGTTGGCTATATTATTTTCCGCACTTATGTTTTGTCGTCATTATGCGTTTACAGTAATATTTTCATAGTCATTTGATTTGTTCTAATTACTGATTCTGAAGCAGTGTGGACAGTTTACCATTTTTGTTCCATGATGAAATTGGAAAAAAACAGCTGTGAACTCAATCTGATTGAGGACACGCCTAATATATTCAGTTAACTTTGTCCTTTGTGATTGATATTTCATCGTGCCCTTTTGAAACCTCTGGAAATGTGTCAAAGTCAAATTCCAAAGGCCAAACGTATAGAAAGTAGTAGGTCAAGATCCCATCTCCTGGTTTTGAGAATTGCATAACATTTTTGACACTGACATTTACAATTGTCAAAGTAAACGGGTGAAAGGATATGTGGTTTCTTGCTCACCTTGCCCTGAAACACTAAGCCAAAACGAATGATCTGCTATACTGATATATTACGAATATAACGCGCAAAGAGAGAGAAAAGATGTCTGACCTATTTACTTTTTAAAGAATCGTTTGAAACAAAGTTACTATACAGCTTAAAATTGATTTAGTTTGCTACCAAATCAAGTCATTGTTTTATGTTGTTTTCTTTGGGCAAAATTGGTGATATTAAGGCTGCGTTTCAACCCCACAAGGGAGTATAACATAAGAAAACAAACAAAACACTTTGAAATAGGGCTGAGCGTAAATAATGGTTAGCGAGCTGGACTCTGAATCTACAGTTTACGTCACGTTACTGCATAGAATAAATTATAAAGGTGACGGTTAAATCCTGGTCACAGAAGGGTAGCCAAAGAGTTGACGGTCGGTGCTGTTGACTATCCGTAATCTATCAGTTCAAAATTAGCAGATACCTTTTACAAAAGTGTAGCCCGCCTTCTTTTTTTCTATGCTTAAGATTATAAGATATTGATGATAAGAAAACACTAAGATATCATGAACCACGATAGAACCACTCAAGGAATTGCACAAAACCGTAACAGAACGTCCAGGCAAAAAACACCATAAAAAGTAAAGATTCGGTTCAAACAACGCATTAAAATCTTTATTATTGACTGTACACATATAAATATGCGCGAAAAAACACGCATGTTAGACTTACAAGGAAAAAGAAAATCTTCTCAAAAAGTCCCGTTTGTAATTATTATTATTCTTCTCTTGCCAGCCTACAACAAAAACAGCTTGGTATATTGTACTCAAACTTTTTGTAGAATACTAAATAAGGTACTGTAAAGGTCGTAGGGGTATTGAAAATACGATTTATTTCTTCTGTATTTTTACATAAGTTAATTCTAATGTAAACGATGTTATCATTACACCTTGAAGTTAGCTTTTTATAAATAAATGGTGTTCCTTTAAAAACATAAGTACAGGGTGAAACAGGAATTACCAACTAATACTAGATGAACATTAGATGACTGTAACATGTATATACTCAGTGCTTTGTAAGCTATACAGTCGTTGTCTTTAGGGAGCCAACCTCTATATTATGCATGTAGTGAAGGATTTTAAAAAATCAATGCACATAATATTACATTTCATTACACACATTCGTAGAATAACTACTTCAAAAGACACGAAGGTTTATTTAAAGCGATATTTTAGACGAAGATGTTTGATTTGAAAAAGCTGCTTTTATACTGGAATTGTGTCTTAGTCTAGGCACATATTTGCCCATTGCTATGCATTATATATAGAGAATTTAGTTATATAATAACTATAAATTCTCACTATATTCTCAAACAAACCTCTATGACACTCTCCAACTGCAGCTTAACAGTTTACATTTCGAACTAATGAGATCACATAGTCAATAGCTAGTAAATCATCATGAACCGTATCATCTAGCAACTAGCTATGTTTATTATCACTACAATGTATAGGGTTAGCTATCATATCAATAATCCTTTGCCCGTAGTTGAGATTTAAAAAATGCCAGCAAACAAGATAAATAAAAAAATTGGAATTTAAAGACGTGCAAATGGGGATCGTAAAGACGTAAGCATACAAGGTTGGAGATACTGTAGACATTATTTACTCAAACTACAAATCCCTATTTTGACTCCACCAAATGTAATTCTAGGTAACAGTATGGAGCCAAAATAGAGATTTGTAGTTTGAGTAAATAATATCTACAGTATATCCAGTCTTATTTGTTTACTTTTTTTAAGATCCCCACTTGCAGGTTTTTAAATTCCCAATTCTTTATTTATCTTATAAACAAAAATATTCACTAAAATATAAAGTTGGTAGCAGTTTGAAACTTGGGAGCAAACGAGTTGGTCAGTCATTTTTTATATCTAGTTCATCAGATTGTGTTTGGCTTTTAACCTTGTTAGACTCGGTTAGTAGACCTAAACTTAATCATCTAGATGTGATTTTGATTTTCGATTATCGTATGACTGTTCAAGTAAAGAAAATAGTTCACCTGAGTTTTGTGCTAATAATATTATAGCAATATATTGTTGAAACGTAGTTTTCTTTTGTTGACGATTCTTTTAAATTATTTGGTAAAAATAATTCCACCTCCAAACCACGTAACGATAACAAACATGTTTATTTCATTATTTAACGTTTCGACAAGCTTAAATACTATGGTAACTTGTACGTTTAAAAATGACGCTAAATGCACCAATCTAACGTAAAGAATAAACAGACTTGAATTTCATGACTGATCGATCAAGCAACTCAATATGCGCGATAGCTAAAACAAATCCAAATATTTCACTGGAAACAAACTATTTGAAAGCAAAATACACTTTCACCGATTCACTCTACCAGATGAGAATAACTCTAATGTCTTTTAACTCTCTTCTCCAAACCTCTTATTTAATACAATCGTTAATCTTTAGAATTTTCTAGGCCTATATCTCTAAACCTTTCGACCGAACGTCATCATTACGACCCGCAGCTTCCTCTATCTAACAAACAAATTACAATATGAAAAATATAATAACAATGTGCCTATTGTGGGATTGACATTAAAAAGTTCATAATGGTGTGACTCTTAATAATTAAGACTTATATTAAAATATTTATAGGAATATTTGATAATTTGTGATGCATGGATATTTTATACGAAGAAAGAAGTTCAAGGACTATATATATGGTAGAACAATAACATCAAATATAAACGGTTTTTTGTTCGCTATTGTTTTGTCGTTGACTGCTAATCCGGATTCCTAAATACTTGTAGATTTTATACAAAAAAAAAACGTTTAAGAACCAATGAAACCCTGTAACATTATATTTTTTTTTAAATCACATGCACGTTTGTTATAATTAAGTAACGAAAGTAGCGACGTACTTTTATAATTTAAACACACAGGATTTCAGATTCTGAAATTTGCACATCTGTGATAAGCACTGCATCTGAGCGGTTGTACTGGGTCTTTATAACTACCAAAACCGTCAAGCTTATGTAATGGATTGTTTGTTTGTTGAATTTCACGGAAAGCTACTTGAGAAATATCTGTGCTAGCCATCCCTAATTTTGAAGTAATAGACAAGAGAGAAGACACCTAATCAGCACCACCAACCGCCAATTCTTGGGCTACTTTTGACTAACGAAAAGTGTGATTTACCGTGTCACATTATAATGTACTCATGGCTGAAAGGGCAAATATTTTAGGTAATGGGTTTCAATGTGGCGACCAGCATATTGCGAATTGAGCGCACTACCCACCAGATCCGTGAAGGTTTGTTTATAGAAAGATACTGTAACAAGGTATGTGTTTCCTTGCTGCGATGTGGGAATGAATTTAACAGTTATAAGAAAAATTAAAATAGTGCTAACTTTTTCTATTAAGCATCACGAAAAACAAAACATTAGTTAAGATTAGCATAATTAACATACCACAGAAATAAGACCCTGGGTTTTCTGTAATAATTAGCAAGCTTTGATAATTTTTATGCGTTTATGATTTTGAATGAACAGTCAAAATACTAATTAGAAAATCTGAAATTAGGCCAAACGCTAGTGCTTTCTACATTGCCTTTATCATTACTAAAACAAAGTACTTTCCTGGACGTGTCACTGGTTAAAGTAAAATTCCAGGGCTTGAAATTAACTTTTTTGATTATTGGCAAACGTTGGCAAAAGAAAATCACGAGTTGCATGCCCTTAGCTGATATAACTAGTCAGCTGATGTGAATTTCCACGAATCATCGCGTTTTCGATTTCGTAATTTTTAATATACTGTAATATGTTTGTTTTTCTTCCTATTTTAAACTTGGAGATGCGTAGTAAGCTACTGGAAAAGGCTTATCGATCGATTAACATGTGTCTTTACGCACAAATGGGCTTGCAGCCAGCGTTTTTTGTTTGTTTTTTAATGATTTTTAAATCTGGGTTGAATATTTATAACCATGACTGGCTTATCAACTGGCAAAAAATACTGGTACCCCTTAATGGTCACCGAACACTAGAACCCACTAACCCCTTTGCGAGCAGCCACTGCTAATATCGAGCCTAGAATTGGTTTCCTGTCACACACTACTGATCACATGTGCAATGTTACTGAAATTTACTAGTTATTAGTAGCTTTCAATATTTAAAAGAACAAACCAAAAGTAAACTGGAAGTTTCAATTAACAGGCTCTCATGCTGAACACTCGATATTAGATAGTCTGTAACAGTAAAGTAAGTTACCCATAATTTAAACTTCTGTATTGTGGCGACTTAAAACTCTTATTATTTTAACAGAACAATTTGTTTTCGATATACTGCTGTACCTACGATACATAAAAGTAGAGTATTACAACATAGAAAATATAGTAGAGGAAAAAGAATTTTCTAAATTATGCATCATCTTTTGCCTTTGGAAGTAAAATCTTCATTTCACCCATTATTACTGTTGGGAGTATATTGTATAACTGACAAACTAAGTGAAAATTTCAAATGTTCAACTATTTTCTAACATCTATACTCACGATTTGTCTGAGTATATTCAATAGTGTAACGTTAGTAGAATTTGAGAATAAAATTTGAAACGGCTGTTTTCTAATATTTTTATTTTTTCTATAATGAGAAACGTCAAATCAGAGACAAAGATTTGAATAATACTCGGTCGTTTTGTTCCTTTATTAGGCACATTGAAAACGCATGTAACAACATTCTCGATAAACTTTTTTTACAGAACTCTTATCCGGACTTTGCGAGTTACTACAGTTTCCTCCTTCGTGGTTGTTGCTATCTGTGTAAACTATTACGATATTATAGCCATAAAATATCATTACAAAAATACCTCAGAACGTATATAAACGATTTTGTAAATCAATTTGTGTACTTTTTGTCTTTTTTAAAAAGGCAGATAACTCGGCCAATATATTTTTTTTTAAATTATCAAATCTCTAAATTTTCAAGTAGCAGAAAAACATTTTTTCTGTAACGATTTTTTATCATTTATTAAAAATGTAAAAATAAAAAAGCAAAGAGATAGCGAAATACATATTTTCATTCAAACAATTCGAACCTATCCAAACAGGCTGAGCTACTACAAGTGTGACTTGCAGTGGAACTATATATTTTATTGAATTGTGCAATATCGTTTAACTTCAATTTACGTAAGAATATCTTACACTAACAAACGCGTAATATATTGTGCTTTAAAAAGCCTTTTTACACACGTGTCTGTCTCTTGTACAGGTCTCCGTTCTGAAGTATAGTTTGTTTTGAATTTCGCGCAAAGCTACACGAGGACTATCTCCGCTAGCCGTCCCTAATTTAGCAGTGAAAGACTAGAGGGAAAGCAGCTAGTCATCATCACCCATCGCCAACTCTTGGGATACTCTTTTACCAACTCATTATAAAGCCCTCACAGCTGAAAGGGCGAGCATGTTTGGTGGGACAGGGATTCGAACCCGCGATCTTCAGAATGCGAGTCAAGAACCCTAACCACCGGGCCCTGAAGTATAGATATTAAAAAGTATATCAAATCTTAAAGTTTTCTGGATTATATGAAGATAGAACATGTCAACACTTTCAGTGAAATATTGTTTTGAAATATATTATAAATAACGTGCATTTGACTTCATATTGGTTAAATATATACATATATTTTAAGGTTTAATTATTTTTCCTCTCTTGTCTTTTCGGTGAACTTTAAAATACAGATGTTATTATTAAGCTTTTTTTATATTGTTTATAAAGTTATATATGTACTTTTAAATCTTCTTTAGCATAAACACATCGTTTCGTTTTCCTAGCGGACGAAAAAGACGACCAAGTTCTGCAGACGACACTGACATCATGAATGATTGTTCCGCTGCCATGGTGCTAATGAGTTTATCTTGCAGTCCGAAGTCCCCTCGTCATCCGAACTCAGGTACAAAAAGAAATATTAATTTAACAGTTAGTAATATTGAATTAGAGTTACCAGACGTCCCTGTAAAACTGGGACCGTTCTAACTTTTAGCCCTTTTTTGTTGTTGTTATTCCAATCAGAAATAATGAAAGTATTAAACTGTCCCAGTTTCTCTGTACCTCATTGCCAGTTTTATATATACGGTTTGTCATTATACACAGCTTTCTAAATTTACTTGAAAAGCCATCTGACAAAGGCAAATCACACAGTACAGCTTTCACATTCTCTATAATATATATTTCTTAGCTTAAACTGTCATTGGTAAGCCGCAGGAATTGAGATTTGAAGATCTACCCAACCGCGAAAAAGAAAACGAAGAAATAATATTTTTCTTTTGAGTAGGTTCAAAAAAACTTAGTCGCGATTTTCTTTGATTTATTATTAATTTTTAATTGTATAAGCTTTTAACAAATTATGTTTATTTATGGTTTTGAAACGCGATGCAATAAACATCAGATTATTTAGCGAATGTAAAAAAAATAAAAAATGGGTTATTCTAATTTAAACTGTTTCAGGGCTGTTATAGTGTCACTCCGTACGGAAAAATGTCCCAGTTTTTCACTCTAGAAATCTAGTAACCCTATATTGAATGCAATAAACTGTTATCATAATCTCTTCGTTCCAGCAACAATTCGTAACAAGTGATAGTATTTAGAAACAACTTATAGAACTTGTAATGTTTTCATAATTTATCGGGAAAAAAAGGATTTCCACTAATGCCTAAGTCGGGCCCGGCATGGCCAGGTGGTTAAGGCGCTCGACTCGCAATCTGAGGGTCGCGGGTTCGAGTCCCCGTCCCACCAAACACGCTCGCCCTTTCAGCAGTGGGGGCGTTATAATGTGACGGCCAATCCCACTATTCGTTGGTAAAAGAGTAGCCCAAGAGTTGGCGGTGGGTGGTGATGACTAGCTGCCTTCCCTCTAGTCTTACACTGCTAAATTAGGGACGGCTAACTCAGATAGCCCTCGTGTAGCTTTGCGCGAAATTCAAAACAAACAAAACAAAAATGCCTAAGTCTAAATTAGGTCTGTATGTCAGCAATAACCTAGACCTATTTATTCTAACGTCAGACTCGAAGCCTATAGATTATAAATAACTATTACTGTGTCAATATAGAGAGTTTTTTTATCTAATTAGGCACTGAACATTTCGCTTTACAGCTTCTTCAGGAGTGTTCACTAAAACACAAACCGAAACTGACAGTACAAAGCTTGAAGCTGTACAGCGAAACGTTGAGTGTCTAATTAAATAGAAACAACATTTCGGTGTTATAAGGTCGTTTATTTCTGGTATTAATATATCTTCTATAAACCAATATGCACTAATGAAATTGAATATAAAATGGTGTTATAGGATTAGCATAATTTCTAATTTCACTTTCAAGTGTAGTTACATTCAAATTATGGCTAGACTAACATTAGGTTAATCGTAAAATTGTTAAACTATAGTATTACGGATATTACCCTAGGCCCTATTAACATATTGACAAATTACTGTGGAATATTAATCATGTTTGTCATAGATCATAGGCCTAATTAAGTAAATGCTTGAACCTACGTTGAAGTGATAAGAAACTACATTCACTTTTTTTACATATATTTAAGCTTCAAAATGAAAAAAAAACTTTCACATAAACTAGGAAACATATTTTATCGAACTATTTTAGAATTTCTTTAAAGTTAATTGCTAAATAGGGCCACTACGATAAAATTATTGTCCCTCTGCAAGGTATTTATCTGTACTCCGTATTCACATTACCTTTTATATAGCTAATAAAGTGTAAAAATTTACTCGTTAATTGTTTGTGCTACAAATTCTTCGACAATTTTATTGCAATATCCATTTTGATGGAGAGTGTGACCAGCCCTGTGAGACACTCCTGAAACATGAACGGTCTCAGATACGTTTTAGTTAACTCCAACTTTGAAAAACGTTCTCCGGTGGGACAGTGTAAGTATGCGGACTTACAATGCTCTTCTGCTATTTGATGCTGAAAAAACAGTATACATACACATTGTTTAATGTAAATCGACAATCTGCAGCATCACCTAGTACAAGGATGAAAGAATAATAGCCGCAAGGACGTAAAATTTCGTTGTTTAATCGCAATAACCTAGATTGCACACCCTTATGTTGCCCTCGCATATTTGCGCCATTGTGATACCACTGCACTCTGCAATTTTCAAACAGCTTTTCAAGAATGACTTGTGCTAGAGCAAAGTGTTTGATTTCCTCGGCATCAACGAAGGAAATGAAATTTGTGTCAATGTTCATCCTCATTTCACCACTGTTAAAGCTATGGACAGCTGCTCTTGATGACTACCGTCAGGCGTACAGTCTGCCATTCTAAAACAGTATTTCATACGTTTACTATTTAGAACAAAATTACATTCACGACTTCTTTTGAGAACATCTGTATCAACTCATTATGGACTCAAATAATAACAACGGATTATTTTGAATCTACGAACGTTTTCATTCATCACGGGATCATTGTTTGTTTGTTATGAATTTCGTGCAAAGCTGCACGAGGGCTATCTGCGCTAGCCGTCCCTAATTTAGCAATTTAAGACTAGAAGGAAGGCAGCTAGTCATCACCACCCACCGCCAACTCTTGGGCTACTCTTTTACCAACGAATAGTGGGATTGACCGTCACATTATAACGACCTCACGGCTGAAAAGGGGAGCATGTTTGGTGTGACGGGGATTCGAACCCGCGACCCACAGATTGCGAGTCTAGCACCCTACCCACCAGGTATTACGGGATCAAACTTTACTATTAATTCTAATTGAGATTAAAAATTTCCATTTCTGGTGTAACTGAATATATGAACAGTTCCACGAAAAGCGTTATTTCTCTGTGTTATATGCATAACAACTGCAATTACCCTTTTAAGTACACCTGTTAAATGCTGCTTTGCACTTTAGATTAACGATTGGTTTGGTTTGTTTGGAAGTTCGCGCAAAGTTACACAAGGGCTATCTACGCTAGCCGTACCTAATTTAGCAGTGAAAGACTAGAGGGAAGGCAACTAGTCATCACCACCTAACGCCAACACTTGGGCTCTCTTTTACCAATGTCACATTATAACGCCCTCACGGCATGTTTGGTGAGACGGGGATTTAAACCTATGACCCACAAATTGCGAGTCGAGCGCCCTAACCAACTGGCCAAGCCAGGCCAACAGGTTAACGCTTGAATGGTATTGTGTATTATAGAATTCCTTTTTAAGGGGAGCTTTTCTTTCTATTTCATAAGACATATGTATACTGCTTTTCCAATGAGGTACTAGAGTTTTTTGTCGACTGAATTGACTTGTCTTCAAATAATTTGCGAGAAAAACGTAACACCGCATCTGTATAGGTTTAAAAATACACCCAAAACTGATATCTCACTTTTCCATATAATTTTTTTAACATTATACAAAATTAGTTATTTTATGAAAATCGTCCCCCATGTTTGTTTTCGTTAAGAAGATTGTTTGTTTGTTTTGAATTTCGCGCAAAGCTGCACGAGAACTATCTGCGCTAGCCGTCCCTAATTTAGCAGTGTAAGACTAGAGACACACCGCCAACTCTTGGGCTACTCTTTTACCAACGAATAGTGGGATTGACCGTCAGTTATAACACCCCCACGGCTGAAAGGGCGAGCATGTTTGGAGGGACGAGGATTCGAACCCACGACCCACAGATTGCTCAGTTACATGTTTTACTGACATGTCTTTTGTTCTGACATCTATATTTTTGGCCACAAACCAATATCCAAAATATCGAGTTCTGGTATTCTGTTATTATCTTCGTTAATCGTTTTTTTTAAAGTGCAGAAACTTTTCTTCTGTCTTTTCTGTTACTTGGGTATTCTTCGTCATTTTATTTTAGTTCTTAGTCACCTGTTGCTTTTACTGATGTGCTAAGAATAAAATATTTATCAATGTATCTTTTTTTCCACCTTGGGCTTTCTCTGATTTTTTTAATCGTACTTATTTTTGCAAAGCCAGACTTGTATATTCTTAGCCTTTTATCCATTTTATAATTAAGAAATTATTTAAGTAATTCTTGATTAATTCAATAGTTATGCTTGAAATTATTTGTCTTTATCCATTATTTAATCACTTGTCAGCTTTTCAGCGCACT
Organism: Limulus polyphemus; assembly: GCF_000517525.1. Classification (NCBI taxonomy): domain Eukaryota; kingdom Metazoa; phylum Arthropoda; class Merostomata; order Xiphosura; family Limulidae; genus Limulus; species Limulus polyphemus. Next base: position 131,856 of record NW_013668361.1, on the reverse strand, counting down.
CTTTATTTATGAACAACAGTTCCTCCAACACCGAACGCTTAAATACGTTCTTTCGAAATGGAAATAAAAGTGATGCTTACTTTTTGTTGAACTGAATTAATACAACAAATTAATCATAATAATGATGATGATGTTGTTTCTAACGAAAAGTTACACAGTGGGCTATCTGCACTCTATTTATCGCGAGGAATCGAACCTCGGATTTTAACGCTCTGAGTCCGTGAATGTATTAGGGTATAAGTATTTTGTGTTACTTATAGCGTATGTTTTATCCGAAACTAAATAATTAATAACCTTTGATAATGTCAAAGTGCCCATTAAGTCCCTACAGCGTGTTTTATTTTACTCAGCGTAGGTTCTATGTATTTTTATAATAATAAGTTTGGTATGATTGGGGGAGATGACATTCCATGTAATACTGAAGTAAAAGTTTTGAGAAGGCTTGACGTCGTACATTCATAATAAAGTCTTTTCATTAGTCAGTCAAGCCATCTCAAAACTTTTATTCTCTAAAAAGTTGGTTTCTCGTTAACAAGTTATAATATCAGTCAAGCCATCTCAAAACTTTTATTCTCTAAAAAGTTGGTTTCTCGTTAACAAGTTATAATATCAGTCAAGCCATCTCAAAACTTTTATTCTCTAAAAAGTTGGTTTCTCGTTAACAAGTTATAATATCAGTCAAGCCATCTCAAAACTTTTATTCTCTAAAAAGTTGGTTTCTCGTTAACAAGTTATAATATCAGTCAAGCCATCTCAAAACTTTTATTCTCTAAAAAGTTGGTTTCTCGTTAACAAGTTATAATACTAAAATATTTTTGAACTGCCAAACACGGATAAAATAAAAGAAAAACTTACACTTTTGTAGATTGCAAATGAATATCACCGAAACTATCATTTCAATATAAGCACATTTTACTTTTCATCATGAAATTTTCTTGTATATGATTGTAAACTTCAGGTATGTTTCAACAAATTTTTAAAAGTAAGCTCGAGCTTTAACCGCTATGTACAACAAACACATATTACTACCCCAGTTAAAAACCGGTTTTGAAAGTAAAAGAAGCTGAGCCCAGCTGTATTGAGATTTAACATGTTTAACGTTAGTAATATTAGATAGACGAATTGAATGCGTGCTCACACACGTGTGTTTGTATGTACGAGTGTGTGTGCATAATATAACCTTGAGTATCCCAGCTATAGACGTTAGGATTAAGCCTAACCTTCGACTTGCAGTAGCCGTAAGCATTTGTGAAAGCTAAATGCTCCACCATGTTTTAGATAAATAATATATTTAGTAATGTGTTTCTTTCTTTAGTACGCGCATTGAAAACTGAAAGACGAAATAACTACCACGTTTATTTTAAGATAGACTGCCCAGAAAAATCAGTAATACCGAATTATTTTTAGAATTCTACATATGTGCGAATATTTCGTATGTTTGTTTTAGCGCAAAGTCACATTAGGCTGTCTGCGCTCTGTTCACCACGGGGAATGGAACCCTGGAATTTTGTGCTTTAAGTCCGTAAACTTACCGCGCGACCCAATGGGGAAGACGAAACATTTATGAACGAGATGTTTTGGGAAGGATTTTCACTCTGGCATTTATTAATTAAATGCATTTATAACTCATTTCATATTACTTATCATTAGTTGTTTGGACATTGAAAAGTAAAACAGCTTAAGATATGTTGATTATTAAACTCTCCGATAGGTCAACGATAATTTAAGAGACTTACAACGCTAAAATCCAAGGTTCGATTCCCTGTTGCGGATGCAGCAGATAGCCCACTGTGGCTTTGCTCTAAAAGCTAAACAAACAAACATTAAATTTGCACTTTTAACATAAGTTGAAAGAGGTCTAGGTAGTATCGAGCATAAGGTGGAAAACGTTGTACAAGTTCGAGTTTACGTTTGTATTCGAAAAACGTTTCGAGCCTAAGCCTTCCATTAGGTGATATTTAAACAGCGATAGTTTAAATATCGTTGTTATCAACTGTTTAATTGTCACCTAATGAAAGAAAGGCTTAGGCTCGAAACGTTTGTTGAGTAAATCGTCTTCTTGATTAGCATCTTTCTAGTGTTACTATTTTTTTAACTTATAACTATTTTAGGTGGGACTTCTCTTCAGCTTTTCTTTTGTTTGTTTAAAACAATTAAATTGTATCACACTACTGAATACAGACAAAAACGAAAGAAGAGGCAATGTTGAGAAATATTCTGTCGGCATCAAGATCACGCTGATCTACACTTGTCAAGTTGTGCTGCGAAATACGGAAAGGATTAATTTGTTTGTAGTTAAGCACAAAGCTACACAATGGGCTATCTGTGCTCTGCCCACCACGGGCATCGAAACCCGGTTTCTAGCGTTGTAAGTTCGCAGACATTCCACTGTGCCACTGGGGCTACTGAAAGGAAAAGGGTAAAGAAGAGTCCCTGAATATATACTCCAAAAATTATTTTCATTGAAATCTCTTTTTCGAGAGATTATCCATTGTTTACTTTCCATACAAAGGTTATTAATGTGACTTTTTTAAAGTACCATAAATTAAAAGTGAAATATTAACTTTTTTAATGACTATAGGTATAAATAGAGTTCCGAATAAGTAATTTTTATTAGAAAATGCTATAGCAAGATAAGTATCCTAACTGATCTGCTAGAATGTGAGATAGATATCTTTATTAGTTTTAATTAAACTCAGTTTTAACTATGCCTTTATAACTTTCATGCAGTTTTTATGACGTATGAAAATAAAGTAGAAAACAGACAAACTCACCACTATCCACATTGGCTATATTAAAGTTTTCCTCTTCCTAGTATTATGTGTAACAACGCCCCCATTCCCACGAACAAAATAATTTCATGCCTGTAAAAAAATTTCCCATCAGTTATTTGTCATTGGTAGGCTTATCCGGATATGGCATTGTGCCATTATTCTTGTTTTTGCTAGGGGTAATAATGCAAATGATATACAGGGGGAGAAATATATATGTTTCGTATAGGGTTTCTGTGGTTTGGTGAAAGTGCATTCGAGCGCAAACATGCACATCAAAAACTCTGTACCCATAGGTTTTCTGTATAAAACTGTCCTTTAAAACGTGTGAGTACAATAGTGATGCACATTGTGATCTGTTCATTGTGCTCTGGAATTTCGAACGATTTCTGTGTAGGAGAAACTAAACTATATACATACATACATACATTGTGAAATATTTTCAATGCATTGAGTATTTTTTTCAAAGCTTCCAAAGTAAGAATTATGTGCAACGGAGAGAAATGACAATTCTATAATAAAATATGTTCACATGACAACCGTACGTCATGCATAAGAAAAAATAAAAAATTCAGCGAAGTTTAAATATTGTTACGACAGCGGAAGTCACGTGACTCTAGTAACACGTCATGAGCTTCTAGAAAATTCATGTCCCTTCGTGAAGCCTCGAGTGTTTAGTAGATGTACGGTATTCTTGTATATAAGACCGCCAAGAAGTGACGGCAACAATGTAATTGAATTGCAGACAGAGATAGAGACGGACAATTGAGTCAAGCGCGTGAGTTGTTCGTTGTGAATTATAGCGTTTGTTTAAGTTATAGCGTGACTTTGGAAATAAAGTGTATTGCAAAGTTGTACTGAGAAAGAATAAACTAGTTTTATTTAACAAAGGACTTGTATCGCTAAAGTTTCTTAGGAAAGAATTTTTACAGAAAATTAACAAACGAACAGAGACGTAACAATATTATTTTATGATCAATAAAATAGTGTTTGCAAATTCTGTTCAGAAATGTATGCAAGTGCTCTTATATAATGTTTAAACTCCCACACGCGAGGACCCGGCATGGCCAGGTGGTTAGGGCGCTCGGCTCGCAATCTGAGGGTTTGAATCCCTGTCCCACTAAACATGCTCGCCCTCTCAGCCGTGGGGGGCGTTATAATGTGACGGTCAATCCCACTATTCGTTGGTAAAAGAGTAGCCCAAGAGTTGGCGGTGGGTGGTGATGACTAGCTGCCTTCCCTCTAGTCTTACACTGCTAAATTAGGGACGGCTAGCGCAGATAGCTTTCGTTTAGCTTTGCGCGAAATTCAAACAAACAAACCCACGCGCGAGCCCCCTAATGGCACAGCGGTAAGTCCGCAGACTTATAACCTTTGAAACAGGGTTTCGTTACCCGTGGTGGGCACAACATAGATAGCCCATTGTATAGCTTGTATACAAACAAACCGACACACGATCTCGTAGCCAAAGAGGAGGAAACAAAGTTGTACTTCTTTTTAACATTTCAGAAGACGCTTTTTGAATCCTCTGTCTGACGGAAAAAGGTTTTGTTGGATTGGTTATAGTTAGGACCAAGAAGTGCATGTGGCACAGCTGCATGTTTGATATTTACACGGTAGCCTCTATCATAGGGCTATTTTACATCACGTTGTGGTCAAAACCTTGAATCGTTCATACATCTTAAGAAGTTAGTATTGCTAATCTTAATAGGTTTATTACAGATAATTCAAGAAGTGTATTGCGTCTTTCTCACTGGAGGTTATTGACGCTTATAAGTGTGTATTTTGGGCTTGATAACTATTGCGAAATGTTTTAGTATCTGAGTCCACGTTCATTTCTTTTGAAAATAACATACATACATTCACACACACATACACATTTAATAGTGTGCACTGACAACAGAACGGTATACCCAGTCATTAAATATATTAAAATAATACCTTATAGAAGTATAGTTCGCAGATATGATTTATAGTTCGTTTTATAGCTTTAAACAAGTTTTTCCACACCTTGCAACGACCTGGCATGGCCATATTTAGGGCGCTCGACTCGGAATCTGTTGGTATCGAGTTCAAATCCCCGTCCCACCAAACATGCTCACCCTTTCAGCCGTGGGAGCGTTTTAAAGTGACGGTCAGTCCCACTATTCGTTGGTAAAAGAGCAGACCAAGAGTTGAAGGTGAGCAGTGATGACTATCTCTAAGCCACTGGTTCCCAACCTTTTGTGGCCCTTGCACCCCCCCCCCCAAGGAAGCCTTCGCACTCCTCCTCTAAAAAGTGTGCATTAGACACACTTTCTCTTGACGACTTTTGGAGGAAAACGGACCTTATTTAGGCTTCTTCCGCGCACCCGCTGGACCCTCATTTCGCACCACCAGGGGGAGCCAACACCCTTGGTTGGGAACCCCTGCTCTAGGCTATCACTGCTAAATTAGGGATGGCTAGCGCACATAGCCCTCGTGTAGCTTTGCGCGAAATTCAAAACAAACCAAGCCGCGCTTTGCAGTATGTTGCGTGTTTGTGAGAAAATGTTCTTAATAAAGTTATTCCATCATACTTGCGTATGTGTGGGGCGCGCACACACACACACATGCGTACAAATACATCTTTGTTTTGAACATTATATATTTATATATATATATATATATTTATATTGTACAAAAGCACGATCTTTCACGGAAACTGATTCAATCGAGTCCGTTAGGACAGGTTCATGGACCAATGTTTACTGGTTCAAAGAGGTGCGCAGACCTCAATGAATTGTTTCTGTTTTTGTGTGTTGAGAATTATGATATTGAAATATGTTGTAATGTCACTGCCAGATTTTTAATGAATATTGTTGACTTAATGAAACTAGCATTAAAAAATTGCTTGTAACGTATAGATGCCTAAAAATATGTGGTGGAAAACTTCTGGGCAGTGTGCTTGTATAAGAACGTATTTGAATGAAAACTTCTGGGCAGTGTGCTTGTATAAGAACGTATTTGAATATACAGAACTTAACTTGTAAAACTACAATCATAGTTTAGGTAACATGAAATGTCTATATTAACAGGAGTTTTTCTATTTAGCAAATGTATGTAAGTATATAAGTTAAATGACGCGTTCCACCATGTTCTTCCTCATATAGCAATATGAACCAGTTACAAAGTGGACCATAACTAAGGCACCCAATTCATGCAACAAAGTAATTATGTCACTACTGCTACAATCATATGAAGATGAATGAATAAGTGTTATACTATTTTATAAGACACTTTCCTTTCGTAAAATAAGTGCTCAAAGTGTTTGCTTTCCTGATTAACACATAGTAGAACTCTCTCCTATTCTCCATCACGTCTTCAGTACAAAAATCCTTTGTCTGCGATACTTCTATGTACCATTTCAGTAATCTGCAAATGCGATCATTAGCAGCTTCTGAGAAAAATTAAGAAATTAAAATAAGAAACAAGTCAGCTTAAAATGCCTTTCGTTAAACTTACTCATGGGTCATCCTGTGCATATATGATCAGCTAAAAACTACAGCTTCGATCTAAATTAGCTCTTACCAACTCGGCCAGATAATCGCAAGTAAGCCGTGCGTATATACAGAAAATAGTCACCAACCCTTCATGTTTTCTTGATTAAACAAGAGTAATGGCAATTAGCCAATAAGTTACACCCGTCTTTCGCCAATTTTCATTACTAATAGAGTCAGTAAACTGTATATTACCTATTTAACAGGTTTCGTTTACTTTAATAAACCAAAATTAGCGCTTTCTAAAATATTAACAGTTGTTGCTGTACAGTAGAAATATAAAACAGCTATGAAGAGCTATTACTTGGAGATATTGAAATCATCTCAAGTTTTAAATATACAGAAAACCCGTGTGAATGGGACTTTTACATTGCTATTGGTGATTGTGTCATAGGCTTTTTAACTTTGTCACTCGATGGAAACGGAAATTGTTAGTACTTTCGAACCAAACATTCTCGTGAATACTGGTCCCACTAAGAGTTAGTTAGTTAGTTTGTTTGTTTTTGAATTTCGCGCCAAGCTACTCGAGGGCTATCTGCGCTAGCCGGCCCTAATTTAGCAGTGTAAAACTAGAGGGAAGGTAGCTAGTCATCACCACCCACCGCCAACTCTTGGGCTACTCTTTTAGCAACGAATAGTAGGATTGACCATCGCATTATAACGCCCCCCACGGCTGAAAGGGCGAGAATGTTTGGTGTGACGGGGGATTCGAACCCAAGACCTACAGATCGCGAGTCGAGTTCCCTAACCACCTGGCCATGCCGGGCCTTAAAAGTTAGTATCCTGATGCTTGCAGTGCAGATGACAAGTAGTATACAATTCACTATTTGTGTGGCGTATTTGTATATTCCTTAAGATAATTAAGAAGTAATAGAAGTTTTATATATTATAACTATGGCAAGGTACAACTACTATAACTAAATAATGCCAATGATGCCCTCTGAGTTCATCTTTATGCAAAACAATGTCACATAGTCGGCTATGTGACCTGATGTGCACAAATTTTCAGTTCTGTTTAAGAAATGAAAGAAACACAGAGTATTATCAGCATTTTGAACAATAATGGTATGTATAATAGAGATTGGTACTGAAGCTCGTCCAGATCCTAACAAAACGTTTGGATGTTTTCGGGATGTTGAAGGCAATAAGTTAGCTAGATGATCAAACACAATAAGTCGCTGCAGAATGAATACAAGTATCACAAAGTGTGGTTAGGATGATATAGATTCGCTTTCATACAGTTGACCGGAGACCTGACATGTTAGACAACCCTATAAGATGTTTGACACTATGGCCTCGAAGTCGCTAGTTTTCCAAGTGAATCGAGTTCAGAGTAGCAATTGATCACCTTCCAAACGATCAGAAACGGATTTGATAAAAGTTGCCAGACGACTAATGGCGTTGTTCTGTTCTTCTAATTATTCGCCACAATACAGCTTGTTTTTGGTATGGTCAAAGGACATGTGTTCGTAGGTGAATCACACTTCACATTGCATGCACTTCACATTGCACTTCACGCACATTTCGAGGGTGCCAAGAACAAGATCCAAACCCAATCCCACGGCCGAAAGGCACACATATGGCAGTGGTAGCATACCGGTTTGGACAGATATCACTGATGTGACACTATGAATGCCATATGATTTAGTCTTACAACCATAGTGTTGCCATATGCAGATAAAGTAGGTGTCAACTTTATTATAGTGAATGTTAACATGTACCATCCCCCACAGTGATCACCGTTAACAACTTCCTGGAAGAAGAAGAGTGGACTGGCTAGCACGATCACCGAACTTGACTGTAATTAAACAGTATGATATGATCTAGGAAGGTGTTTGGCTTCACGTGGTTCATCTTTAAGCAGTATTGAAGAACCGGAAGTAACTAATGGAGAAATGAGTCGTATTACCTCAGCAACTCATTGATTCACATTCGTTAAGATTGCCACGCTGATGTACGACATAAAATAGTGTCAAAATAGTCGTTTTCTGATTACTTAATATACTGCAGAGTTTGTAACATCAAATAAGCATTTGGAGACGCACATTTCAACAGGGGACATTTAGATTTGAAATCACTTGACCGGTCGCATGACGCTTGTTTTACATAAGAAAAAACACAAAGATGTCATTGACATTAGTTATAACAATTGTTGTGCTTTGACATAGCTCTAATACAGAAATCTGTGTTTATTTCTTAATTATTCTGAGCAGTGTAGTTTTGGTGCCTTAAAGTGGGTACTAAACGGTGACGTCATTAACACTATTTCCATGCGTCATGAAATAGTCTATTATAAATCAAATATTCTTTGATACAGGTAAACCGATAATACCACCTTTACAGGCGTGTTCTACATCTGTTTTGTTTTTTTAAGTCATCGGTTTAATGGGGAAACAGAGCGTTTAGAAATGTATGATACGCAGCTCCTAACTATCACGCATTTATTTATTTGTATGGCTTAACTTACTGAATAAAACTAGGTGAAAGCGATTCTAGCCTAAAAAGCACTTTATATTTTCACCCTAAAACAATTATCTAATGCATTATATATGGAATAAACACGAAAAAACTTATCGTTTTAGGCATCGCATGTTGTTCTGTTATACAGAACAATTCTCGTTAATTAGTAATTAATAAAAAAAACTGGAACACTTATCAACGTCACTATGTAGGGTATACGAAAAATGCGTTGTTGTTTTCCGCTCGACAACAACAGCCTGTGTATGATTTTTATTACTGTACATATATTTAACACCTTCAATAAAATCATTTATCTTTAGGGTAGACATGTAAAACAGGTTATTCTGAACTGAAACTGAAAAAGACCAGTTACGTAATGGCCGAAGAAGTTATAGCTGTAACCAGACATCACCATTATGTATTCTTTCTTCCCTCTCAAAAATTAATAGGATCCCTGGCACTCTATAACAACATATATTCATATATATAGAATAAAAAATATTTCTTAACACCTGTTTATATTCATATAACACACAATAAACAGAAACGTAAATTAATATGTAATAGGACAGTTCAAAATAAACCCAGTCGTCTGTAATACTGTTACAAGCTGTATATATTTTTTAATATTGTAAGTTATATGTTAGCGAGAAGGCGAATGATGTTAAGATCGAAAAGTGTAATAACGTAGGCGTAGAAAGTTCTTAAAGTTTTGACGTAACTCAGAAGAATTGATTATAAATACGCAATTCAGTGAAGCATCAAAGAAAATATAGTTGTTTCTAGTCAATAGAATAAATCAGTCAGAAAGCGTGTTTGTTTCAGCTCAAGGTAAATCTGTCAGTATTTTTGTTTTCAGTTATTTGATCGATCAGCTGTAAATTTGTATAAGTACGTATATTTTTTTTTTACGTTAGTAAAGTACAGTTAGCATGGTTGTAAACGCGGCATATAAGTAACCACAGTGTTTAAGCTTGTAAAAAACGTTAAGGAAAAAATAAACTAATTTGTTATTGTTACGTGGAGTTGTTTTAACCAGATAATTTAAAAGAATCCGACAACAACAACAAAATAAGAACTTTTTTTTCTGGCTTAGAAAATTTAGTTTATCTATGTGACCTGCAACGTATCAAGGAAGTAGATTGTTTAATGCAGTATATCAAGTTGAATATTTTAAAACATTCCGCGAGTCCTTGTTTCCAAGGTTTCAGTTATCAATAAAAAATAATACGTTGAAGGCTTAAAACAAGTGGACTTATCAAAAAACAAATAAACACGTACATTTTGAAGGCTTAAAAGAGGTGGATTTATATATATATATATAAACACTTACAGAACAAAGTGGGTTTGAGAATTTTAATGGACTGCAACAAGGGCGCCGTAGAAAAAAAAAATTAGGGGGGCAAGTAACTCAAGTTTGAAAAAAAATTAGGAAATCGAAATACAAATACCTTATGATTTTACAATAACATAGAAGAATGATTTTACATATCCAGTATTTTTTTTCTTTTTTGAAAATACAGGGGGGTCAAGTGAACCCCTTGCACCTTTCTGTGGGCGCCTGTGGACTGCAAGTACCCGTTGAAATAAAATGAGACAACGAAAAGGTCGTCTAATTTTTTCAATAGGCCGTTGCAGTTCATTAAACTTTACAACTTACCATGTATTCTCTGCCTAAAGTTCAATTGAAACAACATGATAAAGTGTGAAATATATTTCTATACAGTTTTCTTGCATGACCCCCCCCCCCCCCAATTTCCACCCAGAATCATTGTAGTGATATTATGTCGTAGTACACGATTTTACTTTTCTAGCTGACAACTACACGAGGAAGGCGTGTTTCTTGTGGAAGACGCTGTGTACGTGATAAACCACACGTGATAATAAGTTTTGGAATTCTCTAAGTTTGAAGAATTTTAAACATTACGTTTTGTTTTGTCTTCTAAGAAGCTCATTTACAACAGGGCGTGCTTATAATTTTTTGTGGTGTCTTTGATTTCAAGAAAGCTTTTTCTTTGCATATACACTTGATGCATTGTGATCATGCCTATAAACAAAGTAACTGGCTCTTGAACTGTATGCAGGTGAGACGTAGTTAAAAGCTTGCTAGCTGTTGTATTGTGTTGTAAGCAGAATAATACACAAGTAATTTCGAAAAACTTACATATTTTTAACTCCGTGATTACCAAAACCTGAGTACACTATTTGCCCACATTTAGAGTTATTTAATAGAATAAATATAATCTAAGTATTACGTGTTCTCTTCTGTAAAAGCTCCGTGGATAACAGAAGCTGGTTACAAAATATACTTATGTCGGCCATATACGTCTGTTTGCTATTCTGGTAATAGGATGATAAAAAAGACAAAAATTAAATAAAAGAGTATAGTATTATTAGTATAAGTTAATATTGATTTTGTGTATATTTCTCAAAACAAAATACATTACTCAGCAGATCAGTAAATACAGCCAAGCTAGTTATTATCGGGAATCTATTATTTATATTATTATAATTAGGTGAACGAAGAATATTTTTCCTCATCTGTGATTTAATGCTCGATTTACTTAACACTCCTTAACAATGTAACTGAATTAAATTACGTTTGATGTTTTTACCTCATCCTTTCCTTCAGAGTTCAAAGAAGAGTTATGTTGCGTCAGCGAGGTCACGTGACTAGTGTCACGCCACGTTTCTAGAAGTATCTTGTTCCTTCGTGAATGCCCTAGCATTTACTAGATATAGGGTAGTCAGGTATATATAAGATGGTCACGGCGTGACGTGACAATATGTGTGTAGACAGTGAGTAATAGATCTGCAGTCAGAGAGTATTGTTGAAGTTAACGTTTGTTTTAGCGCGATTGTTGAAATTAAGTGTATCGTAAAGTTATATTCGGAAAGAATAAACCAGCTTTATTAAGAAAGGACTTGTGTCGATAAAGTTTCGTCGGAACGAAGTTACGGAAAATGAATTAACAAACGGAGACGTAACAGTTACTTTCCTTATAAAAAGTAAACGATTATTTATTTGTTTCTTTATTTGAAGATAAGCACAAAGCTACACAATGGGCTATCTGTGCTCTGCCCACCACAGGTATCGAAACCTGGTTTCTAGCGTTGTAAGTCCGCAGACAAACCGCTGTGCCACTGGGGGGGGGGGGTTAAGGTAAACGATATGTCAGTTTTAAAATGTTCTCAACGTTTACTTACAAAGCACTAATTTTTAATTTTAGTCTTCTCTGTGATGCTGTCGTTTTTTGTTTTTGTTTTGTCATATAATCAATACTTTTATTTTTAGGCCCATATGGTTACTCCTGGACAAGTAGCAATAGCTCGGGTTTTCAGGGCTGGGACAGCTCTTCTTCTGACACCAGAACAACTACACCCTCTCCTCCTAGCCCTTCTCTTTCCATGGAAACTGTCGCCGCACAGAATAATGTTTCCTCACCAGGCCAGGTGTCAGATGAGGGTATTGAAATGGACGAGACAGTAGTTTTTATGGAAGAGCCCCTTTCAAGCAAACGTAAGGTAAGTGTCTGAAAGTCAGGGTAAATGACCCGTGATGTCTGAGAACTTTTCTAACCTTGACTGGCAATTCCGACAGCAAGTAAGGGGAGGAAAATAAAGGGCTGGTTTAACTTTTTAGTATGTGAAAAAGAAACTCGTGAATGATTCCCTGACGTTTAAGTTTATAAAGAATTCTTAGAGAGGCATCTCTTTTTATTTTCCTTTTAACAGCTTTTGCATCACATATTGTAGTAGTTTCTTAACTGTAGAGAAGAAATTCTCTGTTTTTTTTATATCTTCACTTTCATGTTGATCTGTGTTACATAATCTCTTTTGTCTTTCGTATAAAAATATTTATATGTATTCTAACGAAAATTATGTAATTATGTAGCACTATGTATACGTATAATAGGCGCTAATGTACAAAGTATTAATTGTACTTTATTTGAATAACATGTTAAGGAGGTGAGAGTCGCTGCAGGTGCTAGCTATAACGCCCATGTTTAGTAGGTACAAGTTTGATTCACGCGAAGCCTAGCCGAATACTCGCCACTGCATTGGCACTACAGGTAGAGTGATGGCTTGATGGATATGAAAAAGCCTTTACAAAAAAATAAATATTCATTTAGTGAAATTCTTAAATTCCAAGGATACGACCTTTAATAGTAGATGGCCTTCAGTGTCCTATATTGAAACTCAAAAACTCGCCCAACAGAACGTTTAGTATAACAACGGTTCTAGAAACTACATCCCAACCCGTTGAAGTTAACCATCACCATCCTTTGATGGCACTACTATTTCTCTGGAAAAACCACTGAAGTACCTTTGACAGACAACTTAGCTTCACCAATCATATTAACACCATGATAACTAGAACTACCAAAAGCACTAAAAGTTGCAAAAGGAAATAAAGTTGAAGAATATCACCTGCTTATGCTCTACCAAAGTTTTATCTGTTTCATCCTTTATTTTTCACTACCGATCATCAGCATGGATTTTCTTGTTTACTTTAGAGCAAAGCCACAGTAGGCTATCTGCTGCGTCTGTCGCGGATTTTAGGGTTATAAGTCCGTAAACTAACGAGGGGCGATCAGCTTAACTGCTGAACAGATAAATAAGATTGAAAAGATACAAAACATATATTTAACACTGATCACAGGATGTATTTCTGCCACCCCATCAAAGCTCTGTTACACATCACAAGTCTCAGCAGCATCACAAAACACCTAGAGAACTTGTAAGTATATGGGTGTGTTGAACAAAGGATTCTTCTACAGTAGGTGCCTGTGACTTGTTGGCGATGAATTCGACGATAAACAAACATCACGCACTCCACTTGTTTTTAAAATAATATTTATATTCGAAACAAGTTAAACATATATGTAAAATTCATTACACTATGGAGATCATAGTCGTATCTTAAAAACTACACAGTTCTCTTCTTCTTGTCAAAAGTCCACCTAGGCCAATTCAATTGCATTAGAATTCAGTTGACTAGCCGTGCTATTTTTATTTGTTTTTATCGCAATAGAATCCGTATATAACTCACTTATGCTGTCGCGTAAGTTACCACAATTATATCCTGAACTTCCAATGATTGTCTGCTTTTCGTCAAAGTCCATACAGACGGTTTCAATTAGCTTAGAACACCTTTTGACAAGACATTGGGCATTCCCAGTTTGCCCCTGAAGAAGAAAGGTCCACCCATCGAAATCGCTCGGGTTATAGGGTTTTTATTCATTTTTTTGACAAGACAAATTATTCTCCATATCTCTTTCAAACTATTGATCTCACTCTAACATATTAATTGTTAGGCCTTTCCCTCCTACGACGGTTAAATTAGCGTTTTCTAACTTTTCTCTCACCGAATTTCTTTTTTCCTGTGACGTTACTTTTTGATCTCTGCTGCCGCTCATCTGGTCGTAGCTATTTATACGTCTATCACTAAGGCCTTCTAGAAATCTCCATACTCTCGGCATCAATGGATTGCAAACACAACGTTCGTTAGTCTCGACATCAATGAAATATAAACACAAAATAAATTGATTGATAATAATAGGTATACAAAACAGTCTTTTATATCTGACACAGTGTAAAGACAATGAGTTCCATCATCGAGCTGCAGCCCTTTTAAATTGGGACAGCCCCTCAGTGGCAGAGCGGTATGTCTATGGGCTTACAACGCTAGAAACCGGGTTTCGATACCCGTGGTGGGCAGAGCACAGATAGCCCATTATGTAGCTTTGTGCATAAATTGAAAAAAAAAGGGGACATTCCAGCTCTACAATATTCCCGCAGACACTAACCAAACAGGGGGATATTACATAAAAGGTGCTTCTGGAGACAGTCACTGGATAATTTGTCACCATCAGACCTCGGATTTATCCGTGTAGAATAAACTTTTGGCACTACTGGAATCTGTGAAACAGTCTAGAGAGAAATGTAGACATCTGTCAAAGTGTGAAGCAGAAACAGTCTGTCAGCACTATCACCTGTCATCATAGCCACGAACGGTTTCTTCCTCAAATATAGTGAGAGAGCTGGTTGAATATTTATCGTCTCCTGGAGCAACAACATTCTGTATAACGCTAGTGGAACATCCAAGCTTCCACAAGCAACACATGGACGGAGGGGTGGAGAGCATAAAACAAGCTGTTCTCTGGATTGCTGTAAGCAACGAACTGCGAATGCACAATATACCAGGTAATATAACCGGTAATGTAGGGTAAAGCAAGGAAGATGATAAGCTCGCAGGTGAAGGCCCTTTGTCAAATCCAGCCAACTTTACTGGCAGAATATCAACCTCCTCTTCATTAATAGGATGAAAGCGGCAACAATGGAAGGCCATCATTGACATTTAGAAGGAATGAGACTGCTAAAAACAGAATACTATATAGTATAGCTAAGAAAATTAGTAGATGGGAAATCGGTAGGGCATATAGAT
Organism: Limulus polyphemus; assembly: GCF_000517525.1. Lineage (NCBI taxonomy): Eukaryota > Metazoa > Arthropoda > Merostomata > Xiphosura > Limulidae > Limulus > Limulus polyphemus. The sequence continues at coordinate 116,659 of NW_013668361.1, read as the reverse complement.
GGCCATTGGTAACATCATTAACGGAGCTCTTTTCTATCTCCTGCCATAGGAGGGGTTAGTACCAACTGGCACGACTGATGGGATTGTCATCTAGTGCTCAACTTAGCTCAACCGTTAACATTAGCGAGATAATAAACAACGATGTGAAGTGTACAAAGGCTTACAAGCGAAAAGGTCATAAGTTTCCTACCAAATCTCAAAATCAATAGCTATTTTCATGAGAAATATGTCTTAAAAAAAATTGGAATCCCAGCAACATCAACGAATTGTTGTACCTTTGGTCTTCTTTAATATGTTCGTGAAATCTGACGCCGACTTACAGTAGAAGGTCTTTAGAAAATCTGTCAAAATGCGCGGTCTAAGATAGACCTCACTAGCCTTCCTAGGAGTTGTATTGTTGGGTAATAGCTAATAATCATAGCCATCAAACTGAGCATAATCAATGACGAAGAAAATAATTCCAAAGGCAGCACAGGACCTGGGTCATTATTATTTATGGTATGTTTTATCTATAAAATGTTGATTTGGTACTGACCAATTTTAACAAGTAGTAAAAACCCGTGAGCCTATGGCCCACATTTACAAGGCCGCTATAATACAAATTTAATGCTTGAACTACTATTTTGCACTTTTTCATTTTAATTATCATTGACGCTCTGCCGATAAAATACAAATGTTATTTCTTTAGTAGACATACTTATTTACCTGTTCTAATGTAAATCAATGTCAAATTTTAGGGTCCGCTTTCAGGAAATCTCCGTAAGTGTTTTTGCGAAATACAGGGGTTTCCTAAAGGGTTGGATGTGCAAACGTCAGGGCCTAGACGATTCGTTTCGTACTATTTAGAAGTCGGTGCGACCATCAGGTTAGGAGGAGTTGCATGATACAGACACTGGATCTTATTACATATATACGTAGTATGTCATGATATGTGTTAACCTGCGTATGTTTGTTTTATTATTAAGCACAAAGCTACGCAATGAGCTATCCAGGCTGTACCCACTACGAGTTTCGAAACCCGGTTTCTAGCCTTGAGACTTACTGCTGAGCCACTAGGGGTCGTTTAGTTTATATTATCTACATCTTAGATTCTGTACGTGATTTGCTTTGAAGAAATAAAATCGAAAGACAGTTGTTTGGAAAATTATAGTTTTACAACTTTTATAGAAACTAACTTATAGTTTCACAACTTTTATAGAAACTAACTTATAGTTTCACAACTTTTATAGAAACTAACTTATAGTTTTACAACTTTTATAGAAAATTATAATTTTACAACTTTTATAGAAACTAACTTATAGTTTCACAACTTTTATAGAAATAACTTATAGTTTCACAACTTTTATAGAAACTAACTTATAGTTTCACAACTTTTATAGAAAATTATAGTTTTACAACTTTTATAGAAACTAACTTCTTATTTTCATGCCCTCTCAGTGGCACAGCGGCATGTCTGCGTGTTGGGCAGAGCGCAGATAGCCCATTGTGTAGCTTTGTGCTTAACTACAAACAAACTTAATTTCATTGAGTTCCCGAAGTTAGTTATTTAAAAAGTTATAATAGTAATTTAGACTCGTATAGTAATAGATACAAAGAGCATGTGTTATAGAACACTCATTTTAGCGACTGACTAAAATCACCTTATAATAGGATCAGTATATACGTACTGTATTTAAGAATCTCGGACCAAAATTATACTAAGTTACTAGAATATGAGTATATTTCTATTTTTGCTTGTGTGTAATACGGTTGTAATTAGACGAAAGAATATTTAAGAACATAAAGATTATAATATATTCATATTGCCACATGGCATATGACTACATACATGTAAGACAGAGTAGTGGAATTTTCTTTTTAGAAATAATTACCATCAGATATATTATAATGGTTTACATTAAAGTTTTGCGTTTCATAGGTTTCTTAGATTATCGATAAAATCATAAAAAAAAACAAAGCTGGGTCTTGCTGGACGGTTATAGCTGTTGGTTTCTTCCTTTTTTCTTCCTATCTAGTTGTTATGGTATCGACACACCAATATTTGGAAGTCACAACTACTGTCGGCTGTACAGCTAAAATGTATTAAGTACCAAAAGAAACATCAAGGGCCGGGCGTGGCCTGGTATTAGTAGGTAGCGTGTTCAGACTATGTATCCAAATTTACGTTTCTTGCCCCGGTGCCGCATTTTGGAGTCGTAGGTGCTGTTGACCAATTGCCGTTCCTTTAGTCTATCAGTTCAAAATTACAAATTATGGATGGCTATATGCTGATGGCCCTTTCTGTAGTTTTGTGAAAAACAAAAGAAATACGAATTTCATTTCTTGGATACGCAGATTTAAACAATCGGTTTGGTTTGAATTTCAGGCAAATGGGTAACATATTAGATAAATAAATATTAGAAGTTAAATAAGGTTGAAACCGAATTGTAAGATAATAAATAAATGAAACAGAAGTCTCTAAGATGAAATGTGTGTGTGTGACAAAAGCTCATGGAACTTTGAAAGCAACATAGCATTATTAAGCACGGGCATGAAAAAAAAATCAGAAGATACAAAACAGGTATCATCAACTTGAGCAGAATTATCTTTTGCTTGTATCATTTTTTCTTATGTAGCTTTGAGACAAAACATTAAATTCAATATTATTTCGTTATATTTTTGTGATCACCCTTAGGTATTTTAGCTGTTACTGTATTTTCAAGTTTACTCCATTTTACAAAATACAAGATTTTTCACCAACGGACATGGGTTTCCTATAATATTTTATTAGATTTTCCGACTACGCTGGGCATTTAGGCCAAGGAATGTAAAATAGTATTTAAAGTTCAAAAACAGCTGAAATGGGATAGGAAAAATGCATCATTTAAAAAGAACAACGTCTCGACACTGTTAACGTGGCGTCATCAGGTATCCATGTAATGTATTTTTTCCGAATCCCAGCAGACAGATGCCAGTTTTGACCCATGAACTACACAATTTCATACATTATAGAATAGTAATTAAAAAAACAAAGAAGAAAGTACTTTGTGATTAGAGAAAGTTTCTGTTATTCACAGACTAATTCTCGCTTATACAGACACTAGTATATTTCTTATATCGTGCTTGTCATTTCACTCTTTTCCTTTAAAATTGGTTTTATTAATATTATTTGTTATGATGTTTAAAATAATTATTATTATTATTACCGTGTTAATTTTTATATTTTGAACGTTATTTTGCATTGATAGCTTCGTATGTGGATTTAGAACAAACCTAAATCTCCTGAGCAGTAGGTCGATTCTCATGGAGATATTATTGGGATTACGACCGAAAATGTCTTTGATAACGAAGGTATCCAAGTGATGTTCCAATCCATTATAACCATCATAGTTTTATGTCTTATTTTGTATTTATCTATGAAATTATATGTAAGTTTTATGTGAAATTGGGTTAATTAACTTGCTAGTTACTTTTTAGTTCTCATCTATGCAGTTAGTTGTACCGGTATGTATGTTCATATTTTCACGTACTCAAACACCCCAACCTATTTTAATCGTACTAAGAATAACAATAGAAAAGGTGACTATAAACTACACTTTTATGTCTGACGTTCATGCTAAGTAGTTTCTTATTCGAACTACATGTTAATTTCTTCTTTATTTATTTACTTCGTCATTTCATAACAAGGAAATCAGTTTTAATACTGTCATAAACTGTGATTTTTCAGACTTTATTGTCTATAATGAACTATTATGGTATGTACACATTTATGGACTTCGATATTCACGTGAAGGATCACTTGTCTATCTCATAAATTGGGGCTTTTTTTCTATTATTTTTTTTTAAAGTTTCATAAGAAGTACCTGTTTTTACTTTTCTCTGAAAAAAATGAAAAATGTATTATTAGTAACATTATAATAATCTTTTCTTTCATCATGGCATTAATAAACTTCAATGAAAAGAAGCCTATTGATACAATATTGCGTATCATTTGTCCACCTGTTAGATTAGATCACTTCAGAAACATTAATGTTGATCATTTTGGTTTTTCAGTAATTATAGGTGTGAAAGCCGGACAACCTTGTATAAACCGAGGGTTTGAGAGTTCTGCAAACATTGTTTATGTTATTAAGCTTATAAGCGAAACTTTTTCTCTTTTTTCACTATAACAAATGATCTTTAGAGAAATGTAGGTAAACAGGTGGTTTTGAAGGTTCATAAATAAGATTAAAATATATTTAAAAAACGAGTTCACACTAAGTTGATATCTTGTATCTAGTTTGCTTATTTTTAGCCTTCGACCCTCCACAGAAGTCGTCACCAGACCTAAGTTAACAGAGATGTTGTTTATAATAAATTCATCCGAGTTTTATGACAGGTTTAACTAGGCCTTATGTGTCATATTTCTTATATATATATAATGCGGTTTCTGAAGCGTAATCGTAAAATAGTTTACTCTAAGTACATAATATGTGTACAATCAATCTTATGTCCATTTATAACTTTTGATAAGTTTCATGAATACCTGATCGTAGAAAACTGACAGATATTTAAACTTAAGCGATTTTCGAATGATCACTGAATTTATCTGGTGCACAAGCAAGTTAGCACTACGATGTTTGTTACGGTTGAGAAGTGTGAATTATCGTTTATCTATTTGTTGTCACGTGTGATATAATCGTTACGGTAAAGGGCTTAAAGGTTCATTCAACTGTCGATAGTATTTCTTATAATTTGTTTACAGGTTCAACAACTTAAATGAATTGGTTCATGCAGAGTTAAAATTGGCTGGTTTATTTTTGTATTGGAAATTCAACAGAACAAGTAGTGTATGAAACTGATCATGGTACTTGATCCTATTTCGCTGCTATTAATTAGTTTTAAGTAACCAATCTTTATCATATAAAACCGTCCGGCTTGTTTGACTGCTCACAGTTCCATTACTCCGGGCCGAATTCTAAGATAAATGTATTATATAAACTTCTGGTTTGTGTATAACGTAATAAAAAGTTCAGCTCAAGAAAGTTTTTAAAAAGCAACAAATGCAATTAGCTTGTTTGTTGAATTTCGCGTAGAGTTACTCGAGAGCTATCTGCGCTAACCGTTTATCACATTTTGAAGTGATAAATTAGTGGGAATGCAGTTAATCACCACAACTCACCGCCAACTCTTGATCTACTTTTAACCAAACCGATAATGGGATTGACCATCACGTTATAACGAAAGGGCGAACATGTTTTAGGACGGGATTTAAACCCGCGACCTTTACATTGCGAGTGCCAGAACCACAAGGCCACAAAGGCAGACAAGTGAGAACTAATAAGGAACACTTGCTATCAGTATCCATAACGTTGATGTTTAGTACTGTAGATTTGATAACACCTGATTGTATGATATCACGAGGAACAAAGTTTAGTTTCTAAATACAGATATGACGTAACTCTTCCACACGTATCGTAAATAGCCAACACAAGGAACTCTTTATAAAATCGAAACTATGATTACCTTATGCCGTTTAAAAAGGTGTTGAGTTAATCGTGTGTCTTTCTATCGTTCAAAGTTCTAATGGTGTTCATTTACGACCATATATTTGGCTATGTTAGTGACTTAACTTACAGATAACGTATTTCGTTTCACTCAATGCGTCATTTTTACTAATAATACACGTGAGCAAGTAGTTTATTATAATATTTTGATCCCAAGTAAAATTACTGATAAGAAAGGCTTTAGCTAAGAACATCACGCTTTTCTATTGAGAGGCAGACAAAAACATATGTAAAAATAGGTAGTTTATTTTCATTTTATCTGAGAAGCCACCGTAACAATAACACAATGAAAAAAAAACAACAGCAAAAAAAGAAAACATAGCTACATGTAATAATATATGGCATTATGTAGAAATCTTAGCTAAACACAAGATCACTTATATTTATGAAATAAATAAAGTCCGAGGTTTTTGGGTTCGAATAGTTCTTGTTTCAACGTGGAACGGCTAAATTTTCCTGATCTCATTAATTTTCAACAACAAACTCCAGAATAATCAAGTGATACAAGTACTATAGGTAGTAGATAGTTAATAAATTGTAATTTAAAAAAGGAATTTTAAAATACTTCTTGTAAATCAGCATAATATCATAGACTTTGAAGCGAACTGAGGTAATTTTTAAATATACTAACATATCGGGGAGCGCGGTAGCGGTCCCATGTCGGGATGGGTTCGGTTAAAAATGGTGGCCTCTACATTTCGTATGGTAGCGAGTACGCCTGGACGTGGGCAAAACTCAGACAAAGAGATAGAGACGAAAAGCCCTTCCCTAATCAAATACAAAACTGCTTCTAAATTTCGACTAACTTTCCTTGACATCTATAAAACGGGCTGCAAAACATCGTTTTTCTGCTTCTCCGTCAGCTCTAACTTATAAACTACAGTCAGTACTGTGTGCCAGTCTGGACACCAAAACACTTCATTACTGTTGGTTTACCATGGCAGATATTGCGATTTAAGCCTTTTAACCTTAAATCGAATTAGATTTAAATAATTAATTTCCACCCAGTGCCAAACGCAATCGGGGGTGTTCGGAAACAATTATCTCTTCACCCCGCTCATGCACTAGATGGATCGCGAGTGTCATAAATGACAGTGATAATAATAATATCAAATAAAATATGAAAATTATTATCGTCATAATAAAATAAATTTAATCATAAATATATCTTAACAAACTAAATATTTTTTTGGTAAGATATATTATTAGTCATTGTTCGGCACTATTACCTGGAAAATAACGGTAAATTTCCTGCTGCATTTAAATCCGTTAAAAGTTATAGTTACTTTAAAACTTCAAATAACGTTCTATAACCTCAATTTCTTAATTATATTTAGCTGAAGTGGTTTACTTAAACGCAAGTTGTTACGGTAGTAAGACATATGTTATTTCCCTTGTTATTGCTCGTCGTATTTTTTTGTTGTTGTTTTTACCGACGTTTTTCATTTGTTTGCTTTAAATAATATATTCATACACGTGTCTGTGTGTTCTTGTACACGCACACGCGTGTGAGTTTAGGCTCTGTGCCAAACATCCTGTTCAGACAGGCTTAGCTTGTCACAAGCAAGCAGCAAGTGGGTTATGCCGGCCGGCAAACCGCAGTGCTAATGATAGTTACCGTAGCATTAATTTAGGATAATAGGTGGAGTATGTCTTATGAATTGTCAGCTACATGCTGTTCACGTTTTACCTACCTAAATGCCTTCTTTTATTGAGGACACTTCTGTAATTTGGAATGAAAGAACAACAGCAGTAAAATGAATCAGATTTTCGTATTATAAACCGACTCAGAACACGTCGATGCTTTAGATTGTCACACTCTGTTTCAGAAGAACAATCTCCAAAAACGCTAGGCTTCGACTTTATTAATAAAATACTCAAACGAGCACACGTGATTCATTTATTGTTATGTGTTGCGCTTGCAACTGCAATCTTTACTGAATTACTAGTGATTTATTGGAGAAGTGCAAGTTAAATTGTAGCAAATTAATTTTAAGAAATTCCAAAAGCCCAATAACAATTTTAAAACCAAAATAGATATGTAACTAAGTAACAAGATGTGTTTTCTAATAGGCTTAGCCTTACTTTCAGTACTGTAACTTGAAAAAAATGTTGTACGAAGAATAAATATTATTTCGTATTGTTGTAAGCTATATTTTTTACTTTTCAGTTTAGGTGTTAGCTAGAGGGCAAATGACGTTAAAGTAGGCCTATAATACCTAGAAAGTTCTAAGTTTAACGTCTAGTAACTTCGACAGATATCTAGAAATGAGACATAAGATATAAATACTAACGGACCTGCCAATTAGTTGTTTCCAGTCGATGGAGTGTCAGAAAGTCAATTTAGTGCAGTGGAGTATTTGGATTAGCGTCATTTATCGCGTATATTCAGTTACTTGATCGATTAGCCGTGAAAATGTAAAAATAAGTGTATTTTTACGTTAGTCGTAGTACCGTTAGCGAGGTATTTTGGTTTGAACGTCATTTATAAACTTAGGCCTATAAGGTTACAAAAGTATGAGCTTGTAGAAACTTTAAGAAATAAATAAATTGATTTGTTATCGTTACATGGACTGAACTTCATATTATTCTCACCAAATAATTTAAAAGAACCTGCCAATAGAAAGAAAAGCGTTACAACAGTATACCCGTTTCTAAGACAACATCCACGCACTGAGCTCACTGAGCTTCAACACGACCAGGCTGTTACATATATTTGGTAGCAGTATCTGTGAATTATAGCTTATTCGGTAACTTTACATTTATGTTTTTTTTATTCTGGTTTTGAGTTATTACACACCACTACTTTTATTTCATTTGCACACCTACTTTTCGTGTGTTTTATCAATCGTTATTTCTCTATGTAGTTCTTCTAGAGCCACGTCTGCATGGCTGATGGTTAGGGGACCCAATTTGCGGGTTCGAATTCCACCACAGAACATGCTTACCTTTTCAACCGTGGGGGCTTTATAATGTTTCGATCAATCCCAATAATTCGATTAAAGTAGCCCAAGGCGGTGGTTTATCGCTTTACAATAAAAGACGGCTTGCGGCCTGGTATGGTGGTTAGGGCACTCAATTCGTTGTCTGCGGGTTGTAGATTCAAATCCCGTCACCGAACACGCTCGCCCTTTCAGCTTTGGTGGCCTTATAATGTTACGGTTGGTAAAGAGTATCCCAAGAGTTGGCTGTGGGTAGTGTTGACTAGTCTATCTTCCCTCTAGTCTATCACTGCTAAATTAGGGACGGCTAGCGCAGATAGCCCTCGAGTAGCTCCTGTGCCTGCTCCACGATATGTGACCACTTGTGGGCGAGATATTAGGTATCATATGTCCCCTTCTCTTATAGCTTATACCTTTAATAATGTAGCTATTTTAGAAGATTTTGTTACAATTCTAATTCGGAACCCGTTAAATCCTGACTAAGTGTTTAGTGTTAAAGAAACACTAGATGTTACTTTCTGATTCAGTCAAAGATGACATATACTATCTCATCTGCTATTTACCCCTAATGTAGGAAAGTCCACTTTCAGGAGCGATCGGGTTACTGAGTTTCTTCTATGTTGATAGTAGCCAACATTCATCTTGAGTGTAAGGCTATTTTATGCCCGTCATTTGGGGTGGTAAATACCAAGAAATTCGAATAATTTCGTCATGTAATTAGTCAGCTATAAATAAAAATGTGAAATGTGATAACCGTTTTGGCGTTTTTAGGGAATTCCGTTTTACTCTGTTTATGAAGTCAATTTGCTTCTTCATGCCGATCATCTTCCCTTTTTACATTAATTAATTTTTAATTAGAAGATTACAATCAGTTTGTTATTTGATCATTTTCATCGTATTTCTGTTGTATTTTTTCAATGAAGTATTTGTCTTCATTAGTTCAGTAAAGTGAAACAATTCTTGTTTCATTAATTTAACAAACGACAGCGAACTACACCTATCTTTTTGCACAATAAGCCCTTGTACCTCTATATAGCATTGCAGTAATCGGGAGATTATGTGTATTGTTAGTTCCCAGCCTTATAGTACCACGGGAAGTGTTTTCACAAATAATTTATAAAGAATGCAAACACGTATGTAGATAAATAGTGGAACAACTAGTTGTGGATTCTGGCCTCTTTTTTTGATGTATGGAAGAAAATGTAAGCAATGTACAAAATCGTCCCATTTCGAACATTGAATATATCTATGCATATTCGATGACGAGGAACCCACTTTGAGACTAATAATTCTTGGAGACGGCTGTTATGTTAAACTTATATTAAAGTTTTTCTTCATTACCCATTCAAGCCGTCGCCAAGCGTTATAGATATGCATAGTTTAGTAAATGAGAATGTTTGAATAGTGCCCCTGTTTAGTTTAAGAAACATTTATTGATTGACTTAACATTTATGTGCATACAGTTTTTGAGGAAGCCACATTTTTAAGATTGTTTATTTTTTATGAGAACACGAGTAAATTCACGTATTTTTTTATTTTTGTCTTGATTATACAAAGCGTTATTATTAAGTAATGGGGATATTCGCGTTGTTTGAAAGAAGCTTATTATACATGCCAATTTTAGCTTGTACTGTATCGTGTAATCTAGTTTGATAGAGAAGCTGATCTGGGACTTTGACCCCGTAACGTTATGCTTATAACCTCCTTATATTCACTTGATTTTTCTTGCGTTTTTTTTTTTATTGTGATAAAATTGTGCATAAAGAACATCACGCATCAGTAGATTGTGCCTTTTTAATGACTTTATGATTAACTTTGTTAGTGAGAGATGATTCACGGATAACCATGCGTTTAAAGTGTCCTTCTAACTTTTGTTCCTTACTTTTGGTGATTAACCATATAACAGTGAGTAGATGGGCGGGGATAGAAAGATTAGAATTGGTAGAATATGAAACACCTAGAGGGAGGTGAATTTATCTTTAATGCCCTTGGAGATAAAGAAAAAAGTAGTCACGCTGGTTTACAGTTGACCCATAAAACTAGGAAGGAAGAAAAAAAGACAGAGATAAAAAATATCTAGCATATAAAGCTAACGATCCTTAACGTTTGCATGTACTGTTTTACTTTATATGTGTACAGAATACTGATTTCTACTTGTCCTCGTTTTTCAACGATTCAATTCACAATGTAATAATAACTAAACTGTTGAAACGTGTATACAACTATTTCAATAATTATGAATGTAACTAAAAACCATCAGTGAATAGGCATCTTTGAAACTGTGTGAAAATCATGTGTTACTAAGAAAGACTTGAAACTATTATTATTTTTAGGTGAAAATTATTTTACTTTAATCGTACATGTAATGACACGTAATATTTGTACTAATTCCTCATCCTTATGACGTTTGTTTTTAGATTTCTACACATTATGCCATGATAATTTTTGTCAACCATTTATATTTGATTAGTAGAATATTATACTGTTGTTATACGGTGCCTCATTTACTACCCTTTGAAGATGGTTGTTTTATATGTTTTGTACACTAAAAACACACATAAATAATAATTTAGACTGTTCATCGAGTATACCTTGTTGAGCAGGTCATGGCAACGAGAGCGAGGTTAAATGAATGCCAAAATATGTGACCTACTTTTAAGCAAATTGCTAGAAGTAGCAGTACCAAGTTAACAACCTTGTTTTTCAAAAGATCAACTAGGGTTAGTAGGTTATTGAGTGATGTGGTTGTGATGATTATGTATGAATATAAGCTTTACGTTTTGAAAGAAAAATTAAACGATAAATGGAGAGAAAAAAACAGTCAGTGAGCAGACTTAGTTATTTTTACTATCGTTTTTAAATCTCCTGACAAGCAAGAACAACGTATGATAAAAGTGAAATTTATCTTATACCTCGTATTTGATATCTGAAATGTAAAGTTGGAACACCATTCCAAAGTTGAATATCCAGTTAATGCAGTTATCTTTAATTGTATAAATACAGCCTTTTTCGGTAGAAAAGGCGGAGCGTTTAAATATTATTTGGTTAAGAGGCTTACATAATTGGTTGTCAATTCAGAGGTCATCGAGCTTTGTGAGGGAAGACAAGTGGCCATTGGTTTATTTCGGTTCGACAAGAATCGTACTATTAATGCATTTTTATAAATAATGATAATTTTCCATTGAACTAATAGTTTTAGTTATTAATCTAATATTTCTTACCTCCCCATCCTTTTTTTACTTTCAGATACGAATTTTGTTCCAGTGCACCTGGCCAGGCTGTGGCAGGCAGTATTATCGTTGTGAAGATGTGGAAAAGCATGTACGCATGCGCCATTTACGGTAAGTACACCACTGACAATCGTTCTATTGCATTGTTAGCTTAGGACTAACCTAAATCTTCTTAGCTAGCCGAACCTCACGAGATATTATTAGGTTTACGGTCGAAAATATCGTTAACAGCAGTGGTGCCCAACTGATGAAAAAATGCATTGTAATCTTGGTAAGTAAGAACGTCAGAAAAACATTTAATTATATATACTCATTAATAGGCTCATTTTAGTGTTAGTTTAAGTAGGTAGCGTACTCTAATTAGAAGATAATATTAATCATGCCGGCATACTAATATTGTGAATAATTTCAAGTAAATATTTTCCAAATAATAATTATTTTACATTTAATAGTATTTCACATGCTGCCAGGAACGCAATTAAACAAATTCTTTCATGTTACGTGGGAGGATTTATGTAAATTCTTTTCACAAATTAACAACATAGCGATTGTTGTTTATTTTCAAATTTGGAGTAACGTGTTAAACATTTTGAGCCATTATGTAAATGTTTTGTTTTCCTGCGAGCTAAAAACAAATGGAATTATATTTAAGCGGGAAGTGCTTGAAATATTAAATTTCTTACGTATTTACCTGGAAACAGAAATTCACTCCTTAGATAACACGTTGTGTCAGTGTACTTATTTTTATTTGATGAGATTTAGCCTTTTATTATTATTAATGATTTTTTAAGAATCTGTATCAGCATTTTTTAATGATTAGCCAACATGATTTTCAAAAAGTTAATATCAATTGATCTTATTTGCCTAATATGAACTAAATATTGTTAAAAGCTAAATAACTTGATTAATTAAATACTAAGTGCATGCATTTTTTTGCTGTATCTTGTATAAGTGTGCCATTTTAGCTAAAATACTTAACGAGAAAATTATTTATACAAGATAAAATTAACCTTAATCATGTAATTCATAAAATTTATATTTTAGGCATTCTACAACTCAACCTTCAGACAGCTGCGATGAACACGAGGAGGAATTTTATTACACAGAGATTGAATTAGATGATCAGCAGTCACCTCCTGCTAGCCCAGAGGACAACACTGAAAATGTTCCCTTATCTCCAGGATTGACCAACATCTATACTTCGTCTGCACCAACACTTAGTCATCTTGATATGGTGAAGCCTCCACATGAAAATCCAGAGTACAGAGACCCTCAAAACAAAGTAATAATTGACCATTGTTCTGATTATTTTATTGATCAACAAATTTATGCATAAGGTATAATAATATGCAAAAAACTTAAATGTATCTTTGGCATGTTTAGAAAAAATAAAAGTTGTAAAAACCTGTTTTAAATGGATATTGTTTTTTCAAAGATAGATAAATTAGTTAAAGGCTTCCAGGCTTTGGTGCTATTCGTAATTACAAGTATGTTTTGGTTTTTCAGAACTTAATATTTTCCACGTATACACGGCTTATGAATAAAATATTACATAAATACTAACCAATAGAAACAATGTGAATACAAAAAAAAATTCACATCCACTGGCAACCTCATGCAGTCAGCGCCCTCAGTGATATGGTATGAAACTATTAATTTATTTCACTCAAATCTACCAATATATTTGATACAAGATAATATTAGAACCTTAAAAATACAAATGAAAAAAAAAAAAAGATTAAGTTAACCTGTTTCAAAACTCAGTTGGAAGAAAAATAAGTATTTCTCTTTAAACTTAAGTAGAAAATATTTTACAGGCCCTCTGGATTTGCTGTAGGAAGGATTCATTCAGTTATTAAGTTTAATATTTTACAGTTTCATGAACATAAATGGAAACCAAAACTTAATGATATATATATATATATATATATATATATATATTGTAATTTTCAAAATGGGGAATAGACAGACCATATTTTTATTATGAACACTTTCTGGAAGTTTTAGGAATGTATTTAAATGTTTTAATTTCTATTCTCATTCACACACGGAGTATTTTTTTGTTATTCTTTATACAAGTGACTTACTTCTTAAATGTTTTTTCACAGAAGCTTATCTTGGACAGCAGAGTATCCCAATCAAAACCTGTCAGTATCCCCAAGTTTCAACCCATCATCCACTGGCAACCTCATGCAGTCAGCGCCCTCAGTGATATGGTATAAAACTATTAATTTATTTCACTCAAATCTACCAATATATTTGATATAAGATAATATTAGAACCTTAAAAATACAAACCAGAAAAGGTTTTTGAAGTCTCCAAGAATCGACATTTATAAGTATAATGTCATAATAGTTTTCAAAGCATAGTATTCACTATCTAAACTTTCTAACAAAAATGTTTTGTCACTTTGTTTTAAAAGAAGAGCACTGTTGTCCAAGAGAAAAAACACCTGTCTGATATTCCATCGCATATGTGATACTACCCTTGTGGTATTCAAATACATAGTACCCAAAACAGTGGGTTCTGGAAATGTTATGCAGTGAATAACCAGAACATGGTCAATAAAGGAAAAACATACAAACACAAGTGAATAACTAAACAAAATCTTTATTCACACTAATAGTGTTACGTATTTACTAAACTGGCCAGCCTCTTAAATTCTGTTGTGACTATGCTGGTTGCTGTGATGAAGTGGATTTCCAAAAATGTTTACACAGGACACAGACAAAAAGATTGATGTTAAAATAAACTTTCAAATCAGTATTTGTATTTATGGCAAAGCTACTAAGGCTGCCTGCTATCAGCCCTAAATCTGAACTACTGACCACAGGGACAGCAGCCAGTCAACAGCACCTTACCACCCATGTTTAGGGATTGGTTGTTACTCTTATAATGCACCCACAGCTTAAAATGTTTATTGTATCATAAGGATTTGAACTGACCACCAGCTCTGAAATCCAGAGCTCAACCAGAGAGCCAACCCTCCTACTATTCAGTCAGACAATGGGATCCAAGTGTGGGATCTCATAAGGTACAGATTATGCACACCAATGACTATTCCAAATGAAACATTAAAGAGAGAGAAACCCCAATTTGTACAAGTTCTATGTCACTCTTTAAGATGGGCTTGCCATAAGGAGTGGACACAGGGCTAAACTGGTACAAGCTTCTACAAGATAGATGTTTCTATATGTATCTTTTAGCCAATCAACAGAACTAGCACAAGTCTATGACTTTTCTACAACAGCTTAAAAAGGTTGTCATATTAGACTGTGTTTTAGGTGTTAAGTCAAGTGATATTTTTTAAAAATAAAATTTACAAATCAAGTGCTTCTTATTTATGTTTATAAAGCTATGAGAACTGAGATAAAAGCTGTTTGTTCATAAAGTAATGATTTAATTTTTTTTAGATGAAATACTACCAACAACTATTTTTCTGAATTACATTAAATGTATAATTTATGAAAACAAATATATAAAAAAGGTTTGCTAAAACTATAACTTTTCCCCAATTTTTAACAGTAATTTTCATGTTACTCAGGTTTTGTCACCAAAGTATGTGAGGCTGAGTCCCAAGTCTGTCTCACCACCTACAAAGATTTCTTCTGTGCATAGGAGAGGTCGATCTGAAATACGCAAGTGTAGAAAGGTTTATGGAATGGAAAACAGAGAACTTTGGTGTACACAGTGTCGGTGGAAAAAAGCTTGCACTCGATTTGTTACTGAAGCTTTAACTGATTAGTTGTTGAAAATAAATTCACTTACACATCAGAAACATTTAAAAGAAAGTTTCAAGCTGTTGCAAATGAATTAAAGAAAACGTTTTAGTGAAAAGAATTGCAGCACTAACAAAAGTATCTAAGGATGCACGAGATAGTTAATCTCGTAGGTAACGTCTGTTAACTTTATTGCTCATAACAAATTATGAACGATGGTTTAAAGTTGTTTTTTTGTCACAACTTCCAAGTGAAAAGTTTAAGGTAATGTTTAGACTACAGATATCTACATTCCTATAAATTAATTTTATATTTGTAAAGCTACAGAAATTTAATGTTTACAAGGGTATATACATGTATACACACAAATATATTAAATATTAATTGTTATTGGTATAGTGACTTTTAAATGATTTAACTATATTTACTTTTCATAGCAAATTTTATTGTACTTTAGATTAATGTATGTTAGCTCAAAGATGAAAGAAGAGATATTAATAGAACATTTTAATGTTTACTAAGAGACTTAAGTTACAACAGAAAGAATTAAGAACTTGTTTCACTGTACGCCAGTTGCATGTAATGATGATGACTAGCTTCCAGTATGTCACACAAAAACACACTTTAATGTATTCCATAAACAAATTTACATTGTGAAAGATATGAAATCTAAATATTGCTTTGATTTCATTTGTGTATTTAAATTATTGGGATTAATACATTTTCAGAATTTACCAATGTGATGTGGAAAGAGAGGGTATTGGTGTCTAAAATTTGTTTGTATTTTACATGAATTATCTATTGATTGCTATTGTTAATGAAAGATAAAGTAATTGAAAATAGAAAAAAATCACCTGCCTGTATTTTCTTGTTACTGCCATTCAGCATTTTGATAGGATTTTCGTTATTTCGAGAAAATTATCTTTATACGTTTTGTTTTTGCTCAATAAATTGATTAGTTATTAGAAAATATTTCGAGGCATATTGTGTGAATAAAGATAAGAGTACTGTAGGGAAACTTAATCAAGCAAAATCCAACAGTCTATCTTCTGTCAAAGTGTGTTTAGACATTACTTGTGGCATAATGAGGATTTCACTGGCTTCCATTTCTGTAGGTGGATTTCTAGTGGCATATTGGACTCCATCCATATTTCGCTAATGAAGAGTGATGCCTGTAAAGTTTAAGATACAAATCAATGCCTTGTTAAAAAGAAAAAAGTACAAACTTTTCATGAAATACACAGAAGTGCCATAGGCAGCAGTAAAAAAAAAGACTTTAATTAAAACCTACAGCTCCATCATTGTTTACTACTAAGATATTGTATTTTTTGTATGTTATTGTTAACAAACTTGTGTAAATTGTACAGGTTTGTCTTTGCTCAACAAAATTATTTACACATATACGGTTGATTTATTCACATGCCATGGTTTATTGGGATTACAATAAAAGTTATAATTTCCTAGCTTATTTATTATTAAGGTATCGTAAATGATAATTTTTTATACCATACAAACATGTATGTGTGTGTTTTATTCTTTAGTTTCTATGTTCGTTTGTAATTTACGGAGGATATCAATCAACTTTCAAGATACTGTTGTATATTTGTATTCCTCACATCAACTGTTACTTCTTTTTCATACCCAGCTAATTTTGTATAATAACCATATAAATGTAAAATATATTCACCACGGTATTTTTTTTTTAAGATGATGATTTTATGACAGACAGTCATAGTATTATTAAGAGCTTACAGTAAGGATTATGGCAACTGGATGTTGATCACTATCATGGTTAGTAGTCCTATATGTACACCCAAGTGATCATACAGGTTACTAACCATGGAAACACTTCATGGTGATGTTGCTTTCATTGCTATATGTGGTATTGTATAACTTGATTTGTTAAATATTCTATCTCTTCTGCCTTTATTAAACTATTTGTAATATCTACAAACTGCAAAAATTATTTGGGAAACCACAACCCTGCTAAAACAACTTGCATATTTACATAAGAATTATTTACAAACATTGTTCCCGAAACCACACACTAGTATCGTTGTTGGTCCTTGTTATTGATATTAAAGCTGAATTAATACAGGCACTTGAAACCTAAAAAAAAAAGTAGTTAGAACTAGTGTGACAGATTTAATTTTCACTACAGAATGTACTTTCATCAGTTTTAAAAATTATAGGTTTTATAACTAAACAGAAAATCTTCAAATGGAAATTACAACATTTCACATGTAATCTTTTAATGTTTAGGAACTGATTTAGAAAGAATTTATTTCTGAACTAATACAGATGCATAAGAATGATATGATCATTCTACCACGTGTATATATACACACACACATACACGTTTTGACATAATATTATTTACAAAAATCATTTCTGAAGTCACCAGTATTATTGTTCATTTGTATTTCTTAATTCCCAAAATATTTGGATATAACTATTAAAATAAATTGGCTAATATGGCACAAAAGTTAAAACAAGCCAAGGATTCTATACATTTTTGCCAGTTAATTTGTAAACTTGTAGATAATGCAACATCTGCTCTAAAAACGTTAAACCTAACTATATACATATTTTGTAAGTTATAAATCCTCAATATAAACTCCTTTTTATTATCTGAATGTATGAAAATTTTGCACCAAAAAGAGCTGCTACATACGTTATGAAAGGCCAAATAATCTCACAATGATGTGCTGATACATTATGTTCCACTGCAACTTTATATGGCTGTGGTTGTTACATGACTTGGTAATTTGCATATTCAAAATTGTTTCAGTATATTGTGTGTGTGTGTATATATCAAATCACCAGGTCTGTTAGCTCTCACTGACAAAAATTAAGCATTTTTAAAAAGCTAGACACAGATTGTATATATTTAAGAAATCACCAGGATTTTATTTCTCAAAGAGAATACTACCTGTACAATGTTATTCATACTCCTTTTGTTTGTTATTATTATTATTCATGAAATGTTTTCAGTTATCAATTCATTATGTTGCTAAAAGCATCAACATTTAGCACTGGACTGACCACAGAGATTCTGGATAAGAATATCTGGTTATTAGGCTGTGAACAGTAAACCAACCAGAACAATTAAAAAAAAAAATAAAAAATTCAGAAAATATTCCTGGTAGTCTTCTCATATAAAAAAAACGTTGTTTAGCAATATCATGAAATTAAATTATAGTAGCATTCCCTGGAGTGATATACAGATTATTCAACATCTTATAAAGCTATGGAGATGGAGACCAATGGTGTCATAGACAATAGGATAATAACTTGTATTTACTAACAGCACACTATTAAGAAAAATTCTTAGTCATCACTCTTGTAAAATAAATAATTCAATATTAACATTGTATTAAAATAGCAATATCCTGTCCATATTCTAATGTCATACATTTTATTTATTACATATTTATGATAAGCTGTATCAACCTTTTGGTTCATGCACTGCCGGGAAAAGAACAGCAGCACTGAGAAATAGGATTTAATATTTCATTTTGAATTGCCTTTCAGTGTATGGTTTTAAGGAATGTCCACAGCTTTAAAGTAAAATAGAAATTACAAAATGTAAACAAGATTAGACATTATTATTAATACATTTATATGATGACAGAAGATATTATTTATACATCTTTTCATATTTTGATCTCTTGCTCTGTCAAAGAAAAAATACAACTTTAAATTGTAAGTAGAAAATCAACTAATTTTAATCAAGCCGTGTTTTTGTGAAAACGTGGTAATTACGAGATAAATTCAAAATGCACCTTCTTATTCAATAAATGGGAAATAAAAAACTTTACACATTTTCTACATTCCAAGAATCTCTTACAAAATGTAACACAAATACTAAGCAAAATTTATCAAATAATTGTTGTTAATGGATCAAATCTGTGAAAAATACAGCAAGACTAAAAATAAAACAGAAAATTATTTTATTAGTAACTTAACAGGTTCAATATAATGCAAGTTTTTTTTTATATAAAATATTATTAAAAATAAAGATATATGGTACCATATACAAATATTTTTATTTTAGGCTAGCATTAAAGTGAAATAATATGAAACTTAAGAACAGGTGCAAACAAGGTTTGTCACCTAAAGAATAAAATCTGACCATAAAACATTTGGGCAATTTCAAAACTAGAAGAAAACCTGATGCTTTTTTGCCTCATTTTTTTTTTATTATTCACAACAAAAAGAAATCTTACAAGTTCTTAACTTTACATAGTTTTTTCTTTCTTAAAGCATTTTAATTTCCCTAGTTTTTCTGTAGTAAAACAGCAGAAAGTTTGTCCTCATTAAATCTTTCACTGACATTATGTTTTAAACTTTTTGTTCATAGCCTGATTTGAAAGTATACATGCTTCTTTTAATGTCAGAAATTCAACAACATGAAAATGATTAAGACATTTTAATTAAGAAACACACATACATTACATAGCAAATATACATATGTAGAAACAATACATATAAATGTCAATGTGCTGTCTGGACCAGCTATAAAGTACCTATATGAAAACCCTTATCACATCTACATCTTAACCTGCTCATAACTCTAACTTGTACTCTAAAGCTGTCCCACCTTCAATGAAAAATTTGAATTTTTTCCTCAGAATACTTTCAAAAACTGGTTTTCCACTGTATCAATCTATATATTCTAAATTATGCACAAAACTATTACACTTGTGTCTTTGCTATTTTCATGTACAGGCTTTATAGAAACACTAAAAACACACATTATAACTGACTGGCAAGCATAAATAAAGTAATATCAGAGAACATTCAAGCACTAAACATCAAAGAAACAAAACCATTCAACTACAATTTATAAGTCTGACTGATGTGCAAGCTACAGCCTAATTTCTAGAATGTTTTGCAATTATAAGATATTTAATCATAAACCATATACGAGTACACTAAGCAAAAACATGCATGAATTTCTTTCAGTTACCAATTTTATAAAAATTGAGATTAAATGTTTGCAAATATTAGTAATTAATTTGATGTAATATGAATTTTTAAAATATTTGGATATAACTATTGAAATAAATTGGCTAATATGGCACAAAATTAAAAACAAGCCAAAGATTCTTTAAATTTTGCCAGTTAATTTGAAAACTTGTAGATAATGCAGTACCTGCTCTAAATATTGTTCTAATACCCAATTATACAAAATATGATTTATTTTTCTGTAAGGTTATACACTTCGTACAAGTTTAAAAGATTATAAAAATGTATGTCAAGAGTGTGCAACATTTTAAAACCAAAAACATTTAAAACAGCAATGAAATAATTTGTTAGTGTAATATTTTATTAAATCAGGTGATTTCAAGTATTAAACCTGCACAAAATAATACTACGAGTTATAATAGTAAAAACATCACAAACTATACTTGTTACATTGTTGAAAGTAAGCAGGGAATAGAGTTGATAAATACATACATTCTAATAACACAGTCTTCATATTTATATACACAATTCTACTGATTCAGCTTCAGAAACAAACACAACTCATTTCTAAGCTTTAAGAAGCTGCCTTGTTTGAGCTTTTGTTTTCTTGGAAGATACATATCCCTCACATAATGAAAATGCACACTCATGGTGAAATGAAAACACCTTAAAAGTCCTTGGTTAAGTGAAGTTTTTAATTATAATAAACTATATATATATAATTATGTTCTGATCACAACAACTGTAACCACAATATTACATTCCACATGCATGTCCTAAAGAAGGTAATATTTTCACTGCCACATAATTTGTTAACACCTTCCATAAATGAATACCTCCAATATATTTTAACTAATCCTACAAAATGTCAGTATTAAATCACAATAAATCTTTTTTTTTTCAACTATCCTTTAAACATGTTTTGTTATGGTGTAATATATTAAAAGTGAATTTAGTTAGTGTTTTAACAACACACAAAGTGGGTAACATATCTACCTAATAAAAACACAGTAGAAATACATATGGGAATTACTTCACAGAAATTAAGTGCAAACAGATGTGCAAGTTATTTAGGATATAAAATGAAACAATTTGAGTTATACTTATTTAAATTTACAATACTTGAAGTTTCTCAACAAAATATTACTGGACAAATAGCAACTTTGAAAAATATTCAAGTTATGTGACAGTTTTAAGGGCAAACGTTCATATTTCATAATATACTTAACTAACCAAATCACATTTTTATATAACAAAATAGAAATTAAAACACACACTACATAGCTAAATTACTGTTAAAGAACGAGCTTTATATAATTCCATACTAGCATCAAATTATTGCCCTCTTTAAATGTAGTTATATCTAAAAGATGATTAAAACTAGTCTAACACAGTACATGTATGATGAGTCCAGTAGTCAAATGTACACACTTAAAACCCTTTGTTAAAACCATACACCTTCACAACACTAAGAACTTGCTAAAACTTCCTATAGGGTCAAAAGTTATTTACAAAAACATTTTGATCATTCTGTACTACTTGTGTGCCTTATTTAGCTTCTAAAGGATGGTTACCAATTCCAGAACTGTTACTTATTTTTTAGAGCGTTTTTTCTTTTTCTTTTTCCCAGGGGACCCAGATTTATGATTGGCTGTTGATATAACATTGTTTTCATTTTCTGTGATGGGGCTCTGTGGTTCACTGGTAGAGCAGTCCTCTGTAAGCCCTAGAAAATAGACTTCATTCATAAATATATTTATTTATTCAACAGAGTACTAGTTTTATTATAAAAGAATAAGGCACAAAAATTTGTACGACCTCTTTCACATTTGAACAAAATCAACACAGTTACATTTAATTTTATATATTTTAATACACACATATATTCATTCTGTATACAGCCATCACACATGCATGCATACACACTATTAAGGGTGCTTTCTTTTTGTCTCTGCTTTTACAGATAGAAGTATCATTGTCCTATTTTTCTACCAAATACTCCGTTGTTTCTAAAACTATGATGCTATAATAATGATCAAGGGCATGTGTAAACAGGAGTGAATAATATTAATGCTATTTCACACGCATTCACAATGGTTGGGCCTACCTACTGATGTACTAAAGCTGATGAGATCTTTCATACTTCTGCTTGATTGTGTTTGAGCCTCTGAGAGAAAAGATCTGTGTCTACCATCAGTTTAACAGAGAGAAAAAACAACAACAACTGTAAAACACATTTTTACTTGTTTATTACTCACCATTTGACCTTTCTTTATCCTCACCCTGAAGTTCCAAAGACAACATATTTTCAGCTGTTAAATTTACCTGAAACAAATTATGGAATATATTTTATGTATTAGCAGAAAATGAATTTTCAGAAAGAATATCCAATATCCAAAAATCAAATTATTACACAAACACACACACATATATAAAGAAACAACAGAAAACCTATCTTATTCATCAGTCTAAAAACAAAAATCAGTCACAGATTTGAACAGACAAATCAAGTAAAAAAACAGGGTTTCTTTTAATCTGTTCAAAGAAGAATTTTTCTGAATCATCACAACATTTCTAAACAATACATTTATTTTTGCAATTGTTTTAAGCTTGGTTTTTAAACTTCATAACACACATAGATATTCATATCTCTAAACTACCTAAATCACTTGATGACCAATGTTTTCAGAAGCCAAAGAATTTTACAGAATGAAATTAACTGTATTTATGTATTAGAGTAAATTGCCTAAAATTATGGGTAAAATTTCACTTCTTTATATGGTTAACAGCATTTCCAAAATTATAATTTCATAAACTAATATTCATCATTTGACTAAAAAGATTCATCAAAAATATCTTACACACATAATCCCAATAAAGAAAAACATCATCTGACAGCTTCTGGACATTTTCCTAGTGTAAAAAAAATGAACTGGCAAGGTTCTTCGTTATATTTTGTTTGGTTTCTTTGTTTCCAATATTTCATGCAAAGGACTACCTATGCATAGCTGTCCCAAATTTTGAACTGACAGGAAGGCATTTAGTAAACAGTAATCACCTCCAACCTTACGACTACTATTTTGTGACCAAATAATAGGATTTGACTGACAGACTATAAGGAAGGCATTTAGTAAACAGTAATCACCTCCAGCCTTATGGCTACAATTTTCTGATCAAATAATAGGATTTGACTGACAGACTATAAGGAAGGCATTTAGTAAACAGTAATCACCTCCAACCTTACGACTACTATTTTCTGACCAAATAATAGGATTTGACTGACAGACTATAAGGAAGGCATTTAGTAAACAGTAATCACCTCCAACCTTATGGCTACCATTTTCTGACCAAATAATAGGATTTGACTGACAGACTATAAGGAAGGCATTTAGTAAACAGTAATCACCTCCAACCTTATGGCTACCATTTTCTGACCAAATAATAGGATTTGACTGTCACTCTTAAGGCACACCCAAAGTGGAGAATAATGTGGAGTGAATGTTTGCAGAAATGGGCCAACCATGAACTCTCAGAAGAACAGTCCAAGCATGTTAGCCTCACTTTGCCAATTATGTTTAGAGTGCAATAAGATAGTTCATGGTTGATATTTCCAAGCTGCGATTTCACTAAACAGTGGGAATCTCTTTCATCCTGTTACCAAACATCATGTATGTTCATTCATCTACATAAACTTTCTTGATGTCACTGTCTCTTTGGACAGACTTCTATCCAATAATGACATTATTGGTATCTCAAGTAAACCAGTTTGATGACAAAGATGTGTTTACGATGTTCTTGAACAAAAATGTAACTATTGTATTTGTGTGGTGAAGTGCAAGAATGTGTAAAAATGGTTAACTGAAAAAGTTTTTTTTAAGAACCCATAATTGAAAGTAAAAAAGAATATCTTATACCAAGTCAACCGCACTACGCTTGCCCAATACTTTCACCCAATACAAGAGCTCATCAGGCTAGCTGAGATACAACACACTATATACGTATCATCAATTTTCAAGAATGACTGTTATGGAGTGAACCAGATTAAGCAAGTGAGTTGTAATTATTATCAACTTAAGTCATTTACAAATCAAGTTTTTATGGTAAGAAGCAACAGCATAACACTATTTGTTTATTCATATTATTTTTAGACAGACTTGTAATTATCCTTGAATTCAATAAATATTACGATCCAGGTCAATAGTACTAGCATGGCTTATAATTTTGTTTACACCTTTAGAGATAATGCCACATCTTAAAAAACAACTTCAAAACCATGCACTTGGAAAAGTTGCACTGATGACATTTTTAATAATTTATAACTGGTTCTGAATAGATTAACTTTTTTTTTTTATCACATGCAAACTTCTTTCACAAAACTTTCAAGTTCAGCTTTGACCAATCCCATAGATGCCTCTTTCTTATTGAAAGACAGCCTTCTACTCTCATTTAAGCAGGAAATCATCTGACATTACAAAAGCTGTCATTTACCCTACTACATGAAATATCATGTACAAGCCTTGTGTATTAACAAAGTTTGTAGGGATGAAACAAATAGAAGAGAACACTGAAATAACAGAACAAACTACAATAAAAGACTAGACAAACCTAAACAAATCAGGTTTAACAACAGTAAAATCTTCTTTCAGCATTAACAAAAGACAATCATGTTAATATCTAAAGTAGATAAAGAAGTTAATAAAATTTACAATTTGAATACAATACATCTTTGGCATTGAGGATTGCAGAAACAGAAATTCTTGAATCTAATCTTTGTTCTGTTGCTTTATTCCACCTTTACTAATCTTTGTTCTGTTGGTTTATTCCACATTTACTAATCTTTGTTCTGTTGGTTTATTCCACATTTACTAATCTTTGTTCTGTTGGTTTATTCCACCTTTACTAATCTTTGTTCTGTTGGTTTATTCCACCTTTACTAATCTTTGTTCTGTTGGTTTATTCCACCTTTACTAATCTTTGTTCCGAAGATGTGTAGAGAAGCATGAGAATAGGGTGAAAAGGGAGTTAATTAAATAAAATTAGAAAAAAAACGAATTTGAAGAATTGAACAAACAAATGAAAGAAATACATAACTAATTACAAGTAGAAAAATAAAGTCAAATTTTCAGATAGAAAACTAGTGGAACTGTCTCGGTATACTTCATTAGTAGAAGCAGAATAAACCAATAAATTGTAAAAACTGCAAAGCACAAAATGTGAAACTGCAAATTTCCATGTATATCTGCATAGACCAAATTAACCTTCATGCCAAAATTTGGTGAAGATCCTTCAACAGGGGGTGCAGTATTGGTAAAAATGCCCATAAAAACTGCAGAACACAAAATGCAATACTGAAAATTTGTATGTATCTCCCTATTGATCCAATGATCTGAATATTACTGAAAATCCGTACTCTGCGAAGTAGTTAAATGGACAGACAACACTATTATATTTATATAGATATCCACTTGTTATCACTGCTAATTGTGTATGTTTGGAAATTGGCATACTTTAAAAAAACATCATATATAATAACATGTACATTGGACTGTTTTGTATCTTTGAACCTTTTTTAAATATTATAATATTTCTATTACTTGGGAGGGTCAAAACGGTAGATAAATCACAGATCAAAAAACTCTAAGGGATAATTACTTTCAAAAGACAGATGTACATTCTTCATAGATGAATAGGGACAGCATAGAGCAAAAAGTAAATAGGCTGGTTTTGAAAAGGAGCGTTACATATATGGTAAGCAACTTTTCAATTCCTAAGATAACCTTTCATTAATCATGAACTTACACAACTTTCATCCAGGGGATGGGTACTCTAGCTAGTATAAAACACAGTAAAAAAAACATGCTCTAACATAAGATTTAACATGTTACTGAAATTTAAACAGGTTAACGGTAAATATATTTCTTCTTTTTTCACACATTCCTGTTAGTTTATTCATTATGACTGGAAATCAAAGGTTCATAATAAATACCATTTAAGATATATCATCTTTTATCATCTACAAGTTACTCCCTACAAGATTTTCATTCAATACTAAAACTTATTAGTTTGGTTGGACATTGAGAGGCAAAAGAATCTTTGAAAAGTTTGTATTATATGCAATATAATACTTTAAAAAGCTACGGTTTAATGCAGAAAGTCAGTAAAATATTGGAAAACTAATAATTGTTATAAAAACAGGTTATATGCAAACAGATACAAAATGCTATTTATTCTACAGCTCTAATTTTGAATGAGGAATGTAAAAAAAAAAAAACCAAAAAACATCTGCAGTTCACCCATTTTTATAACAGTCCTTAGGCCTATGGGTTTTTCAATATTTCACTGGCTTTTAGAATTTAAACCATAAATTTCTCTGATGTTGTTCCTAAATAAGCTGGTATCACTGTCAACAAATTGACAAATGTTTGTTTTTTGACAATATCCCTTCTTAGCTGTTTTGATTTTTACTGCAAGTATGACAAATAAAAGTATACAAGTAAAATCCCATAGTAACAAGTATAGTATAATTAAGAGGCACTAAATATTGCATACAAAAATATCTTTTAGCCAATATTAAAATTTTTTAACATTAACAATACATTAAACAGCGAAGTATAAACACACTTGAATTATTTCTGCTGTACATAACTAAGAGTGTCCCAATATACAACATATTTTAGTCTTCAAAATTATAGTTGTAAGTGGAAAATAAACTTATTAAAAAGAACAAGTAAAAGTATACTGACTCAAAAAGCCACAAATCAACACCAACATCTATTACACAGAGTCTAATACACAAATGCATTAAATAGCAGCAGCAAATAAGTTCAACTTGAAAGTGTTAAATGTTTCAGTTCCACTCTCTAGTGGGTTTTTGGTATAAAACTATACAATCAATGCCGAAATACATTTTTTTCTTTCAACAACAAACATAAAATAGTTAACTATTGTACCAATTACAAGTACTAAATATAATATACCTTTTCTTTACGCTTGTCAGGACTTTCTTTATAATTCTCTAGGGTATGTATAACCACACAGTTTCCTATGATACAGACATACAAACAAAATTAAATATATGACACAAACATATATTACAAACTTAAAACCACAAAACAAACATGACAAAAAATATCTTATAATAAGGAGTTTATTTTAATCTTCTGACTGATATCAATCTTTATAATAAAAAAATGTGAATAACATATCAACTTAAAAGATTATGTATTGCATAAAAGTAACACTTCTATTTAATCAGAAACTGTACTTTGATATCCAAATTGTTTAAACGTCTCCCGACCAGGATGTGTGTTTGTGTCATTGACATCCATTGAGGTCTTTTTTTTCCCCCTTCTTACAGTGGAAACACCTAACCAAACTACATGAAACTTATTAAAGATTCACTAAATAGCACTTCGTTTTGGCTTTAAAAAATTCATATGATTTGATGTAGTTTTTTCCTATAAATTATGTTATAAATTTTCAATATTTTGTTGAGAGACACTTTTTTGAAAAACCTTTCAACTTGTTTAATATTCATTAAAGTATTACTATTTTGTCAACTGTAGTATAAACCTGGCTATAGATCATAAAAAAACATAGTAAAAACTGACAGTTTTATTGGTGACCTATGACATGACTTGTCATAACTGGCATCAGACAATGGTAGGTAACAAAACTTTTGCTAATAATATTCTTTGTTGAGATCAATTCATATAAATTCACTTTCTTTTTAATACATAAAAAGTTCTATTATTTATCTACATCATTTGAATATGATAAATTTAATATTTAATAACTAGACTTGAGTCACTTGGATATTTTGCCACTGTGTAAAATACTCCCTAAATCTAATAAGGGTTACCTAATATCTTGAGAGCAGGAACTTTTCATAGCTTTCAAATAATTATAATTTAACACTAAAACATTTTCATGAATGAAAAGAATACATAAATAAATTACACCAAAAAGTCCTAGATCTATAATTTGTTCCTAAGTATTCTAAAGTTCCCACAAAATTATGTTGTTCTTTTCTGCAAGAGCTAAATCTAATTGGTTTCCATGAAACCACAATTTCTCATACAATTTTATTCACTCAACACTGATGTAAATAGTTTATAATCCATTTTATCCAATAGTATTTAACCTTCGGCTGTAGTTATTTTCAAATCAGAATTTTATTAGGGGCTTCTCAGACCACATTCTGTGAGGTAGAAAAAAAAACTGGTGTGAATGACACACTGTAGTAATAAAACCAGAGAAAGTGAAGGAAAATAGAGTAAAGAACTCAACCTTACGAACTGACAGTTTTATTAGCAAATATAAGCATATGCTTTGGGATGGGCAGAAAAATTCTAAAAAAAAATTATAAGTTTGTTGTTTATGGAACTAAGCAGATCAGGTATTCTAAAACATGTTTCATTTTTATTTGCTAGTCACACAAAAGATATATTAAAAAATGACTTTTTAAGTAATTAATCCTTCAAATAGTTAGAATTATCACCTTTACTTTAGTTTTGAAATTTGACTTGCAGATGTGCACCTGATAACTGAGAGGTGCCCAGTGGTCTGGGTGAGGTTAAACTTTTTTTTAAGTTGAAGTTTGTCAACACTAGCTACCTTAGTCTTACATAAAACTATACATAATCATTACACAATATATATAACAGATACAAAAGCCCACAATAACACACACAAGTTTTTTCAGACAAAAAAAAATTATCTTTTAAATAACATCTAGATATTTATCATACTTTGTTTGGACATTCTATGAGACTCAATTTCAATAGAAATTTTGCTATTACATCTAATAATTATTGTTTTTTAATATCTCAGTTGGTTCAACATCATAAGCTATGAAGATTCAAACTATTTATTGCCAACTAACCTTCTTGTTGACTGTCATGAAACAAAGGTGATCCAGGACAACCTGGGGATTCTTGGACTCTGCAGGAAATCGGCTGGGTTTTGTGTGTCTTGTCCTGGACAGACAAAAACCTGACAGAAAGTAAATTTCCAATTGTTTGACTTACTCTATATGAACAGTTCACATATTCCAAGTTAGTTTTAATATACAGAGTAAGAATTTTAGGAGACTCCACAATTCTCAATACTGGATTTACTGGAGTTATTTAGCTGATTTCAAAAATTTTTCTTGTACTCTCCTCCCAAGTGGAAGTGGTGAAAGAAACCAGACTAAACAACAGTACAAATCTTCTAATAATTTATCTTAAAATATTCACTATGGAGTTGACATGAGAGAGAGAGAAATTAATGATGCTCTCAAGTTGCAAAAATTTATATGTACGAATAAGCTTCATCTTATGATTGCAATAACATAAAAAATCTTTGTTCAAATGTTTCAACTATATGTTCCTTGAGATATATCACTTACTTATATGGATTAAAACATCTACAGGCCATTTATATTTAACTACAAAAAGGAAAATAATAACAAAGGAAATTGTAGAATTACACTGTACTGTGCCCATTACAGCATATGATATAATGGTGGAGTGATACAGGGAATGGACTGTTAAGTATACAACCACAACTACATTCATATTGACAGTACATTTCATGCAGTGTACAGTACACAGTTGCAATGTGGTACTGGTCATTTTTTGTTTGATTATAACCTGTAAATGATCCTAAAGTTTTACATTAATTAATTTACGTAACTATGGCCTATAGGTTGTGTTATTAGTCTGCTCGAAATTTCATATTTTTTTTAGACCCAAATTCAACTTAGTTACTAGCTTGATAAATTATAGTGGAATTCTAAGGTATCGATAAAGTAATTTATGATTTTTTGGTTATTAAAATGTATATATATAAAATTTAAAAAAATTATTTCGTTTTGCATCCTCCACCTGCAAAATTTCTTAAAGCTTAGCAAGCTACGAGAAGCAGCATCTAAGTACAAAGGTCATAACAAGAAGAAATAATTGTTTGCTTTGCTTCTTCATTTACAGTTCCATGTTTTAAGAAAAATAAGTTTAAGAACTTGATTGTAAATAGTAAGAATCTGTATACATATATAATGTATAATAATTGATATGTGCCTGTATTTTACAAAATACTAGTCCACTAAAACACAGCCATGACGGGTCACTTTGTGAAGACTAAAGGTCAGTTTTATATTATTGTATACAGTAACACAAGAGCACATATGCTGCATCATTGTAACTTCTGTATTGATAGTCAGGTACGGATTATAGGTCAATATAATAAATGTACATAAGTGTATAATTTTATGATATTAAAATAAGCTATTTTAGTCTAAACATTTATGTTTTCTTGTTATAATTTGTTGTAATTCTAGAATGAAAGAGGCATAATTTATATTTCCTAATTTTTTATGGTGGTTACGAGATCAGTCAAATCTACCATGCCCGTACAGAGAATCGTTAGTGAAAAT
>NW_013668361.1:76887-84907 GCF_000517525.1 Limulus polyphemus | reverse complement strand
ATGTGAAATTTGAAAATTTTACTGATGCACAAAAGTATTTTTAATCTTAAAATGAAAATTACTTTGCATGTTGGATAGGCAACATAGCAAAAAGAAAAAAAAAAGGACATGAGAAAATATTGCTTAACAAACCTTAAGACTTAATAAAAAAATTTTTATTTTGCATGTGAAAGCATTGTAATGTTTACTGATAATCTGCCAAATTTCGTTAACACATGCTTAGTAATTTAAAAGTTATAGCATGAAAACTATAAAAAGCACAATGTTTACAAGGTTGATCCCAGGGAATGAGCCCATGCTGAAAGAGTTAAGCCTCTTCATAAACAGATCTTGTTAGTCATCAAGCAGTTATATTCAAACAAGATAATACTGTGCATTAAAGCTACACCACATCTTACATATGGTACAATGACCAGTTAAACCTCATTTATAAATATTTTCAGTCTTTAAAATAACCACCAACAGAATAAGCCCTGTAAAAACTTAAGTACACATTAAGTGTGATATGGTTTGGTAACTACAAGATGTTAAACATGATATAGAAGTGGTACATGGTTAGATCAAAGCACCATGTTAATACTGTGTGTTTGCATACACATACATAAATTATAAATGAAAAGAAATATATGGTAGTTTCCCTATGTGTGGCTGAGATTGACAACTTAAATTTCGTAAACACTGTTTTCAATAAGAATTCTTCAAAATGAACAAATGAAATAAAGCATTATACTTGTAACAACCACATCCTACAAATGTTATATGCATATTTTTGAAAAAATTCAATTTCGAAAACATTGTGAAGCCTATACAGTGAAACTTATATCTTAATATCAATTTCTGTCACAACATACTTTAAACACAAAACTCCTTGTTTGACCTATGAGAGCTACTTATGTGGCTATAAACACACTGATCTTATAATAGCAATTATTCTGAAATCAGGTTTGTACACAAAATGTTTTCTCACCTGTCGACCTCATCTGGTCCATAACTGTTCATACGTCTTGTGTCCTCCTCATCTTCATCTTCTTCCTCATCTTCCAGCAAGTGGAAGGAGTGAAGCTGATCCGTAGTCATGGAGGCCATTTTTCTCTCTGTTAAAAAACAAATTCAGTTTTACTTATTTCAAGAGCTAATGTGTTGATTTACATTGCCTTCTTTCAAAGGCAGATCTAG
This sequence comes from Limulus polyphemus, assembly GCF_000517525.1. Classification (NCBI taxonomy): domain Eukaryota; kingdom Metazoa; phylum Arthropoda; class Merostomata; order Xiphosura; family Limulidae; genus Limulus; species Limulus polyphemus. The sequence continues at coordinate 83,731 of NW_013668361.1, read as the reverse complement.
TTTTTTGGAAAGGGGGTGTATTAATGAAGGTATTCTGCCTTCAGTGTTTGGCATATTAGCATTCAGAGAAGCATTTTAAGGCTATCCTCCAACAGTGGTAGCAAATGCTTTTATACAGGAAAAAATAATGTAATCAAACAATATCCTTCAGAGTTTTAACTTAAAAATCAACTTTCAAGTTAGTTGGAATAGAAAAGATGTAACAAAAAAACCTGATATTTATATAAGTTACACATGCTTTTCTAAGCTAACAAAAATGAAGCACAGGCACCTAATTTCTAGTATAAAATAAAAAATTGGACACTTTAATCATCAACACTCTTTCAAATCTATTTCAACATTTTAAAAATTTAGCTAGAAATTCCCTTAATATTTTCCAGCTTGGTGGTGAGTATAATGTCACCTATGAAATTTTCATAATAAAAATTAATAACTCCTATCTGAAACACACTTCAAAAACACAGCATAATAATTAGGAACGCTTAAATTTTTCCTACATAAAACCACACACTACCTTTTAAAATACGAAAGTAATTTCTCGATAAATTTATAATACAATAAAAACCACTACATAACATAACTATTTACTACACCACTACACATGATCTACATAACTATCGACTTGAAAGCCAGTTTTTATACATACACTAAAGTAGGCCTAACGACATCACATTCCTTGATACTTATGAGAGTACACAAGCTTTAACTTAAGACTGTACTAATTACAAAACATTTATTTCATCTTAGTGGTAAAAATATATAAAAAAACAAAAAATTGAGTCTTCTTAATAATGAAAAATTTTTTTAAAGATTTGTCTGCTTCATTTTTGGAGAAGGGAAGTCACCTAAGGTATAGTCTGATATTGAAAATATTATTCAACTGAAAATGTAACAGAACAGATATCTAGATATTTGTCTAATGATCACATTAGACCTACCTTCTTCTTCTTGCATTTTACTAATCTCATCTTCCGAAAGATAACTAAAGTGTTTTTTCTCAGAGCTTGAAGTGGGTTTTGTATCTTGCTCAAATCGTCGCTTCTTCTCACTAAAAGTCAGTCTTTCTGGATTTCCATCATTCACTTTTTTTCCAAATTCTAAACATTCATACATCAGTGAAAAGAAAATTAAAAAAGAAAAAAAAGAATGCTATCAAACCTATACATTATCATCTAAAATTCAAAACCTATATAACTAGCTTTTTCTGCTCATTGAACTGTTCACTAGATATGTTTTTCCTTCTATAGATCTAGAAAGGCTTGTTTTATTTCATTTTAAATAGATTTCACTTTCAACATCAAAGTGCATAGCAATATTTGAGTTGGTTTAAAAAATGTTCAGTTTCAGGACTTATGCCATATGATTTGGAAGTCATACTGTTTTCCTTGGTCCGAGACATATTAATAATCATCTACATATAGTATTGGAACCAAATTTAAGGTGCTTCTGGCATTTCAAAATAGCGAGTTTTACCTTTATTTTTTCAACATTAATCAAGTTGATCTTGAACATTCACTTCATTATCATAACTATTAGATTACATAAGAGCTAACAAAATATCTTTTTTATGTGATAGAAATAATTTAATATACTACAAATATTATGTACTTAAAAAACTCATATTTTGTTGAATGAAATTTACATATGAACATGTTTTAACACTCAAATTACTAAGATGTTTTTATACACGTGAGGTCAAAATATTACATTCTGTTCAGTAATTTTATGTTTTATGTCTGTTATAACATTGACAAAAAATAAAATAAAATGGGTAAAATCACTCTTTCTTTGTAAAATACATAATAGACCCTAGAAGTAATTAACAGGATTAATTGCAATTTTGAGGGTATATTTATTTAAATATTTTTGCATGACTGATCTAACCAACAAATCAGTGGACCCATAAACAATTTCTTGCTTAAATAGTTTATAAAAATATATTCAACCCCAACTCTCATCAGTAGTTCTAGGGTTAATATATAATTTCAGAAGATAATCAACCTAACTGATACCTATATCTATCAAAATCTTGTTGTTATACTAAATATCTACATCAAACTTCTGGAACTAGCAGCATGTTTTCAAGCCAGAACTTTAAACTGTAATGTTGCATGCAAATCACTAGTATTTGTTTATTTCTGTTTTGTAATGAATGAGATAACTAATAATGATATTATTTGGTTTTGGAAGTAATATAGAAATTTGCAACAAACATCAATAAAATATTTCATCTAGTAATGTTTTTGTATGCATTTTAGGCTTGATATAAAATTAACTACATTTTGTTTCCACATTCAGACAAGAATATAAAAATACAAAACATATATATATATATATATTACATCAATCTAGACAACTGTTAACAAATCAGCCTATATAGATTTAAAATCATGATAATACACAAAAATGAAATAACCTTTGGACGTGGAGCTATAGGAGGTTTGGCACCAGGCAGCCTAGAGAATCCAATGGGATCAACAACTGGCGAACTGTTGTTGCTACTGTTCAAACCACTGGTGTCTAGAATGAGAGGTTTAGGTGGGATGGGAGGGTATGAAGTGTGGGTGGGGGGATTCTTGCATCCTAAAGGCTAAAAACAATTTATAGACAGAAAAGTATTACTTTCTGATACACGATAGAAAACTTGAATATTTAAACTAAATTATTGATTAGGATAACTTGGTCACTTCTGATCTAAAAAAAGAACAAAAAGAAAATACAGTACTAAAGTTGGCAGAAACTACTTTACCATTGTTGTCACAAGCGTTACACCAAAACCAAAGCATACATTTAATTACTTTATAGTCTTTGCTGCTATATGATTACTTCATTTATTTGAAAAAACAAACAGAAAACTAATAATTTTAAAATTAAATTTGGAAATCCATTAAAAATATAACATGTACATTTGTAAGACAACTATTCTACACCCAGTTAGAAACTAAACAAATTGTGTTAAACAATTGAAATACTTAAAAATTTGTTAATTCAAAAATGAAGAACATATGTACCATCACAATAGCTTTTGTTTTCATTTTTGGCAAAAAACAACACACCAATAAGCTGATACATAAAATATCAGCTGAGTTTCTACAGACAATTCAGAAAACACATCCTCATATATTCTGCACAGGTTAGTCTAGAAAGACACTGACAAAATTCATAAAATAATTATGACATCATGCAAGTGTTGATGATGTCACTGTAAACATGTGCTCAAAGAAAACTTTTTTCATACTGAAAAAAATTAGGCAAGTTATATCCCAAATTAAATTGACTTGTAAAACAATAAAACAAACTCACTCAAAGAACAATAAACTGTGAACACTTTTATGTTGAATACCATATATTAAACAGTGATATAAAATAAGTGACTGGTGCAGTAATTTCATAGATTTACATACATTTTTACCCACGTGTAACTAACTGTTGAATAGTCTAAAAAAAAATAAGCTTTTTAATATGATACAATAAAAATACTATAACTTTAAATGTTTTTTTTTAGAGTAATGATTGTTCTTGTAAGATAAATATCAATACAGGACAATGCGTGAAAAAAAAACTATCTTTTTAAAAATTGAGAAAAGTTCTTGATGAAATTGTGAGCTTTTACATGCCTGGCTATTGTACTAAAGACAAAACTTTCATATTATAAAAAGGCATAAACTAGTTTATGGTCCATTATCAAGTTTAAAGTTGTTATACAGGGTTTGATATAATCGTGTCAGATAATACTGATAATAACAAAAGCATAAAATATACAGATCAACAGCTAGATCAGTGACAAGAACTAAAAAAAGACATTAATGTTGAAGAATCCAAGAGGCTACTTATGTAACACCAGGAACAATCTACTAGATCAAGATCATGTAACCTTTAAAAGAGTCATATAAACTGAAGCTACTGAGTTTTTACTTTCTCGGTGAGAAAAGATACTTCTATACAAACAATAGTAGGCAGCTAAAAGATCACAGAAATTTTCATTGCTAACTATTTCCTAACACAAATACAGTGTAGTAAAGAATTACCGTGCTTGTCTGGTGTACAGAAAATAGGGTGGTATTTGTAAACGAGTCGGAGATATGTGGCTTGGGTTCTCTTAGGTGAACTGGACTATTATCATCTTCAACTACTGGAAATGGTTTGATGATGCTTGGAAGCTCAGCCGAAACTTTATCTTGATCTTCAACCTTCTAATTTGTTGTGTGAGAAAGTATCCATAATTAAATATATAGAAAATACTTAGATAAATACAGGATTATAATGAAACATTCTGTTATCTGTCGCAATAAACTTTACAAGCCACACATAGGTTCTTTCAAAAACTTTTAATAGAATTGTTTGTTTTGATATAAACAAGTACTGAGGAACTTTTAAGGTGCTTTATAAATATTTTTAATACTTTAGAAGTTTTTGATATATTCTGAATTTTCTTTGATACATTATAGAGCATAAAATTACAAAAAAATGCCACAGATGCTTTAGTCATATGTACAATGTGTTCTGTTAAACACTTTTTAACGTGATATGATATAAAGGCTAATAATGACAAATACTGATATCAATTATGATCTTAACAATATACGACACATTTTGTAAGTTAAAGCAACAAAATGTGTGAATTGTCAAAAAAAAAAATCCAGCAACATTAATAGATATTCTCTGTTTTGTAATAACGGTAATCCTGAACAATATTCATTGACAGAAGCAAACAAAACTAAGAATACCTTGGTCACTAAAATAACAATGTGAAAACATGTTAGACAAGTTTTTCAGTAAGATTTTCAGCATACAGTTGTAACACATTTGAAAAAAAGGCAAAATAAAGAAATTATTATAATGTTTGAACTATTTTCAAATAGACAAGCCAAAATTATTAAACCATACTGCTAGTCATGTTAGTTGATCAATAATTTTTGGCTGATGTTCTGTTAACAATATATGTTTTTACTTTATATACATCCTAAGTATCTACATGGGTTCATGCAATACAGACAACAACAAATAAAATAATTTGTCATCACCAATTTTTAATTTTTCCAAACTATTTTTCAGATTAATTCAAAATTTACTGATTACTTTAATAAGAGCAGATGTTCAAGTTTTGATGGGCATGCACCAAAATATATTTACTGATATCACTCAAAAGGACCTGAGAAAAAAGTTATTACTAAAAAAAATATCCTTATAGTTTTAACATTTGTTACTGTCAAAATTACTAGAGTTAACATTATGTTTTAGGGTTAATCATGTTTAACCCTTTCCGAAGGGGAATCATTTTGTGTGCATGTCAGACGGATTTACTGAGTTACATTTAAAATTTAACTTAACTACTTTCTTATCATGGTATATAAATAAAATTGGCATAAAACATAGCTAATAATCCAAATTTTAACATTACATATATTTTAAGTTCTTAATTTTATAAGGTAATGTTAAAAAAAAATCCTTAATTTCCCTTTTTTGAGAATTGTGACATCTGCTCTCTAGGGATCCCCTCTTCTCTAATTTACCATTCCTCTAAGACGTATGATATTTAATGTAAACTACTCATTATAATGTTGTTATACCTCAGGCAAAGTATAATGTTTATATCCTTCAGTCATATATCATTACAGAGCCATAAAATAGACCCACTTGCTATGCCCATCTCTTACACTCTCTATATTATCTATAACAAATAGAAAGCTAAGGTTTTAATCCATACTGATTCGACCAAGCCCATATGGAAAGAGTTAATCCAATTTGCCAAAAATATTATATCTTAATAGTTCTCATTGTTGATGTTGAACAAAACTTTACCAATGATGTTGTGACCATAGCTCCATTTGAAGGAAGAGAGTGGAAGCTTCTTGTATCTTCATCTTGAAGTTGATCTTGTCTTGACTGATTCTAAAGCAAAAAGAAGTTTCAATTACCATACCTTAACAGCTACAATTTTTGAAAAGTCTACTATTCTGCTTTCAAACATAAGAAGTAACTGAGTTATGAAGCTCTGCAACTTCAGTCTTTTGTATAGACAACTGATGCTTCTGTATTCACACAAAATCTCAATAAAGAATGAAGTCTACATGCTTTTTTTTTAATACAGTGAACTAGATGCAGAAACCCATTATTAACCCAATGACCACCAGCTACTAACTTTCTGAGCAGCCAATGCAAGTCTTGCTATATTTCATTCCAACAATAAAACTAGTGGATGAAATTGTTTGAAACTTCATAAGAACTTTTATAAAAGCACGTAGTTTAAGAAACATAAAGCCTGTTACTTTTAATAAATTTAGGTTTTATTTCCTAATGTAATTTTCCAAGATATTAAAGATCATAATGCAACGTATTTATAAGAAATGATTACAATATTTATATTTGCTACAGATTTGAACTTATTACTTTTAATGTTTTAATACATTATTTTGAAATTCCCCAAAAATTGTATCCTCCATAAAATGCAAATTTTATCTATTTCTAATTTTTTTAATAATCACTAATATTTCTAAGTAAACCTAAACAATAAATGAGTATTTTTAACTCAGATTTCATGTTTATATATGTACATAAAAAAACATTTTAATTTTGTTTCATAAATGTGTTTTTATTTCAAGCTTATGTTTCATTGCAGTCATACTTTTGTTTATTATGCCAAATAAATCATGAGGTCAGCAGCGTGAACTTTGTACATTTGCCATAAACTATCATGCCTGTTGATGGTCACTATCGTTCATTCCAGCGCAGCCGCTTTCCAACATTACTGTAGATATGACAGTAAGAAAGTTTTTGGTACTTGAATATCATATCTTTGAACTTTCAAACAAGTTTATTTCAACATATGTCCTTGTATGTTGTT
>NW_013668361.1:75634-76584 GCF_000517525.1 Limulus polyphemus | reverse complement strand
ACTAGCAAATGCATGTAATAGTTTACAGTACAGGTGGTTTGAATAACACTGCCTGACCCTAGTTACTTGATACTTCCTGTTAGAAAAGATTACCAACTGATAGACACCATAGATTATAAAGAAAATTATTTTACAGCACTTAAAAGATTAGTCCTGGTCACATTCCTCTCACTAATGGCAAGATTTATGTTAGAATTTGAAATTTAAGCTTTTCAGTGTATTGATACCCCAACTGTGAGAACGTCATAGCTTTCCCTGTATTATTGAGATGAATGTACTTAGTCTGCTTCATAACCAACATGTGAGTTTTATTGTTGTCACTTCTACACCAAGTTTTAAACCATTTGCAAAATATCAGAATAAACTTTATATATATATATTCTAAAGCAATAACAGAAGTGTGAGTCTTACCACAAAGTAAAGATAGTAAGAAGGAAAAATATAAAATTCTTATATGGTACTGGTACTAGGAGTAATACGTACAAATCACACAAGTTTATCATTCTAAATACTGAATCATATTATTATTATTATCATGAACTAAATATAAAATTACACTAAATTATTGAACTTAAAACTATTACTTTAAATAAAAAGAATATAAAAAATCACAAACTCTTTCAGCTTGATAGCTCTTAACCCTAACAGTCGTGGATCAACTTTTCCTAAAAAATATATCTATTTTGAGTTCATTTTTCAATATAATGATTAATATAAATAGATATACGATACAGCATGACTTAAGCTACTATAGAAAAATAATAAAAGTCACGTACATCCCATGCAGTTTTTTCCAGATGCAAGTTTTTTAAGGCTTATAAAAAAAGTACTATTGACCAACACTAAATACAACCTCTACATAAAATGGCAGTTACTATAATAAGTACCACCCACATTCATATTGTAAAATCCAGAGAATAACATTTCGTTACGTGCTTTGCTTATCATCC
>NW_013668361.1:54317-74647 GCF_000517525.1 Limulus polyphemus | reverse complement strand
AAATACACTTATACTAGTGTTATACTAACACTAAATACAACCTCTACATAAAATGGCAGTTACTATAATAAGTACCACCCACATTCATATTGTAAAATCCAGAGAATAACATTTCGTTACGTGCTTTGCTTATCATCCTATGATTTGTCAAGCGTGAAATACAGCAATTGGAATAACATAGTACTGAAATTGACATCTTTGACTAGGATTGACTTAAAGTTTTACAACTGAGGTTTAACATGCCCAGATCCTGTTTTATAAAGAAAACAGACTAGAAAAAGGATTAGATACCAATCATAGATGGTAGGACAAGTGTTGAAGTGCAAGGAAAATTTTTTTTTAAATTTTGAAAAAAATTTTCTTCTTAGAGGTCACTTATTTAGTCTCAAACGTATTTTGGGATTTTTTTTATTAAATTTCTCTTTAAACTTCATTAAATACCACAATTTTGTACAAATAATTGAATGTTATGCTACTATTTACAAAAATAAAATATGAAATTCAATAAAATATAAGTTCTTTATAATTTTTTCAAGTCACAAATGTGATTTTGCCTTCATGATAAGACAAAATGGCCACAGTAGGTAACAGGTTAACCAATCATTGGTAGGAAAATAAGTATTCAACAGTTCTTTCTAATTAATGATTTTGCTTTGTATTACTGAATGTTTTCTTAACCAAGGGCATTTTATTAGTTAGGCTTTCACCAACATTGGCATTAGCATTTATCACTAGGATAATACAACCTAGATTTCTCTGTTCTCGATTCTGTATCAACACGCCCACTCATTAGCCAATTGCAGAAACTCATACATATGGTGGCAAAATGTGACCACAACACCCTTCATAATTAATATGAGCAACAAAAGAATGTTACATTTTATTTGTTATAATAGATTAATAATTATAACTTGTTGACTTATAGCTGACAACTTAATGCAGGTTTTTTAGACCCACGAATTGCCAAGCAAACAACATCCTTCTAGAAAGTTTACCACAGAACAAGAAACAACAAACTATCATTTCTTAACATACACTATCCTACCAAAAAAGTCATGGGACATGAATAGTTATGAATAAAACATGTATTTATTCCAAGAAATTAATAGCATGTTGGCCCTCCTTTGGTTTTAATACTTTAATGACTGCTTCAATGCATCATGGAAGACTGTCTAGTAATTTCTAGTAAAAAGCTGATGGTATTGTGCTCCACTCCTCCTTTAAAGCATTAGTAAGTTCTATTACTGAAGAGTGCCATCTTGGCCTTGCTGATTCTGCATTACAGTTCATCCCAAAGATGTTCTATCGGGTTGAGGTCGGGGCTCTGTGCTGGCCACTGCAATGTTTCAATGTTATTCTCTTCAAACTATGCATTCACAATCCTTGCTTTTGACATGGAGCATTACCAAGTTGGATGGTGTAAGGGCCGGTACCATAAAATGTAGGACAAACAGAGTTTCTTATAACATCAATGTAGGACTCGGCATTCATGGATCCATGCATTGCAACCAGTGGACTTAGTCCATACCATGAGAAGCACCCCTAGACCATGATACCACCACCACCTCCAAACTTTACTGTTGTGACAACACATTCAGATAATAAGCATTCTCCAGGTATCCTCCATACCCAAACATATCCGTCAGCCTGGAAGAGTGTGTAGAGTGAGTCGCCTCTCCACAGGACCGATTTCCATTGATCCACAGTCTAGGTTCGGCATGTCCTGCCCCATGACAACTGACGGTGTACAGTTGTTTTTATTATCAACAGCTTGTGGGCTGCAGCTCTTCCATGAAAATTCATGGCATCCAGCTCTTGACATGTTGGGGAAACATTTATAGGATTGCCTGTGGCATGCTCGCATCTCCAAACACAGATTCTCTAGGGTCTGACGGTGAGATGAGGTAACCAGCCTTCTCAAAGCACGTCGGCTCCTGTCAGTCAGTCATCTGTGGACATCCATTTCTTCAGTACATTGCCAATTGTCGATTTGGGAATGTTTAACTGTTGCACAGTGGCACATAAAGAGATTTTCCCCAATTGACATCAAACTATCCTTCCCCTCTGAAATTCTGTTAGCTCTTTCCATGTATTCATCGTTTGGTGTACAAGTTAGAAATGACTTCTGAGTGAATAGCTGATCACCTTTATAGGCCAAACTATTTGCATATTTCATCATCATCACCCATTTTCTTGGAATTAGAAGTGTGTCCTATGACTTTAGGTAGGATAGTGTAGATCTATCACATCAAGGCTTCTACATGAGTATTTACCATTTGCCCACTCACACTGACCTTTATATACCTTGGTATTCAGCTCAACCCACATATAATAAATAAATAAAAGAAATTTTAAAAACTTTAATAATTTCTAATGCTATAAGCCTTTGTAGTTCCTAAGACAATCAGAATTAAGAAATCCAACATCTGAAATTCTCTCTTTTTCACACCAACAAATTTCCTAAAACTATCATCAAAAACACAATGACTAACACTAACAAACAAGATCAATTTTGTGTCCCAGAATATTTCAGCTTATTAAAGTAAATACATCAATATCTGCTCCTTACCTACACTCCTGGCGTATGGTTTTGTCGATGTAAAAACATAATATTAATGTAAATATAAAATTTTACAACTGGCATGAAACTAGGCAGCTTTCTAACAAATAGATTCCAAGACAACTATATAAGTAATGTTTATTTACACAAATGTCACAACTGTACAACAAGTTACGTAGGTAAAAGAGAGAGAATTCAATACCCACACAAATAAACACAATCATCTACCTTCTCATATTTTTCCACATAAACAAAAAAGACACTGGTTACAACATCTCCAAAATAGAAATTAAGGAAGCCCCATTAGTAAGGAATAATAAAAACAACAACTATAAACAAAATTCCCTTCCTCACAATACTTATTCAACTGTTTTATGTTCTCAAATATAACTTTAACACACACCCGTACAATGTATCCGAGATAACAAGTAAACATGTTGATACAAAATAATAAAAACCCTATATCCTGAGTGATTTCGAAATGTCTTAATTTGTCATTTTCGTGTACATCCATTTTGAAAGTTTGATTAATAATCAGTCATCAAAACATTAACCAAACACTCAGTTGAGGCCATAAAATGCCCAATTTTTAGTATCATCAATGATTGCAAACATCACTATTACTAATATAAGTACATCTTGGTCCAGAATCTTAGAAATTAATTATTATATTAATTTGAATAACTTCTTTTAAATATCACATGTATTACTTAATCATGAGAGACCCACAAGTACCATCAGCTATTTCCATCTGTCTGATATTGTGGTAATGGAAGAGGTAAAGAAAAAAAATATTTGAATTAAATAACAAAAAAAAACTTAACACTTGTTTACAAATAACACAGCAAACATCAAACCTGGCACAGCATTATAAGCATTCAGGCTACAAAGTCTAAAAAATCATCACACTATAAGAAAAGCTAACTTTATGTTAAACTATCCAGTATAATTTTATACCAATAAACTTTGCCATATACATTTAATTATTATTTACTAAAAGCAACTGGCAATTTAATTGTTATACCACAATACTTTGCATGTTCTTTGCTTTACATAAAATCTACCTGATGTGATCTCAATTTGTTAATTAACTAATCAAAAAGATAAACTTACAGCTTTTTCTTTATCTTCCTTCTCCCATTCAGCAGCTTCCCTCAACGTATCTTGCTCCTAAGGCACAAAAGAAACATTTAAACATCATATAAACCAAACAAGTAAACAAATGTAGTTAACACATAAGAATTACTAGAATTATGTGCAATGTCTCTATTAACACTCTTAAACTGTCATCACAATATTTACACATTTTATTTCCTGTAGCTGAGAAGAGCATCTGGTTTTTAAATTTCAAGATGTTTTTCTCACAGTTAAAAGTACTGTTAAAATAAGTGTATTCAAAAGTTAAATGCTTTCATAACAAAAAAAAGTTGAAAGTTATATTAAACATTTGGGCAACAATGCAAATGTACTTTGTGTAAATGAAAAAAAACTGCAAAGGGAGTAATTTTGGCAAGATAAATTTTTTTTCTATATGTAGTAGGATAAAAAAAACCAACCTGTTTGAGAATGAGCAAGTCCTCATCATCTCGATCAATAGAAGATACAGACATGACTGATATTCTGTTTCCTGGTTTGTTGTCATCATGTTGGATGGTATTTGCAACAGCTGCAGGATCATATCCATCACAAATTAATAGTTGAATTGTATCTCCAGCATTTCTCAAAACATTCACAGCCTCCTGATGAGAAGCTCCGAGTAATGAGATACCATTCACCTGTGTTCATCACAAAGAGAAAAGAAATTGTCTCCATAACTATCTAGCATTAAAAAATACCAAAATTACTTAAGTGAAAGTTATAAATGCATGTTAAGTTACTACACTACACAGGAAAAAGAGTTTAAACAGCTTAAATAACAAAAGTATCTTTCTAACCATGATAACACTTTTCTTCAGTTTTACCTGTACCAAAAGAAAGAATAATCATATCTACATGAAAACTCTGAATTTGGCAACTGCATTTTTTCCTTCATGAATGGTAGTTTCAAATTAAAATACAAACCTCAATTATCCTTGTTCCTGGTTTTAACCTTCCATCTCTATACACAGCTCCAGTGGAGTTAATCTGTTGAAAACAAAAAAGTATTCACTAGTACAACTGGTAAGTGAGCTCATAATATGGTTGTGTGACATCACATTGCTCAAGTTCGATTATGATAAGGAGATTTGATTTTCTCTTGTAATGGCAGTACCTTAGAAATAAAGACTCCTTCATCTTCTTTATCTAAAGGGTTTCCAGGATGACCCTTAGTGCCACCTTTGATTGTCATTCCCAGCTTTTCCCCAGGTTTCTTTTCTATCTTCAATTCCTTAAACATACAATCAACATATTTTCTTTTAATAGGAAGTTACTACACAACACTTTTATTATTATGATGTTTAATTTCAACCTTTTATAAGACCCTTCTATATTTTACATTTACCAATACAAGTTACTTATAGGAAGTTTTAGGGTACAGCAGTAACAGTTCAAAGTTAAATTAAGTGGCTAAAAATATAAAGTACACTTCAAGCAATAATGCAAGACATTCATGAAAATGCAGGGTTGATTCTTTTACAAAATAAAATAATCCTCAACCAATGAATTATATATTTTTAAATTACAGAATGTTAAATAGTGACTAATAATATGACAAAGCAGTTAATCATTGACAAAATAGGATTAAAGAATTATTAAATTTACTATAAATTCAAATCCACAAACATTTTATATTTTGTTACAAATGTAAGTTCTTTTTTGTATGTTACAAGTGTCAAATTAAATTTGGCTAGTTTCACCTGAATATCTCTGAAAATGTTTCCTGATCTATTTATAAAATTATATTCCTGTATGTTAAACAGCAATATTTTCAAAAATGCAATATTTTTACTTACATGATAATACCTACACTCTTAAAACTATTATATTTTATAAAAAAAAACAACAAAAAACTGAATCATACAAAATAACTACAACAAAAAAACACAACTGCATGCTATAGGTAAAAAAAAAAATTATTCCAGAAAAACTTGGAATTTCAATGCCATTGACACCAAAACAAGCAAAATTACACATCTACAACTGTGTTATGTCACAAAAACATGCAATTTTTAGAAGAAAAAAAAGAGGTTCAAATATTTAACACTAAAAGTTAAAACACCCAGTTTGTTACACTTTGATAAGTCGTTCATGCTGATCATACGAAAAATGCTACATCTTATTCATATTGGTTATTAGTAATTTCTACACTATGAAAACTGAAAAAAATATTTGTTAAATGCACAATAAAATAAAATTTCAATTTTTTTTGTATATAAAACTTTCAGATAACTAAAAATTAATATTTTTATAACATCATATTTTAAAACAAACAAACACTGAAGGAGTGAAGATAAACTTGAAAAACCAATTCTCGGTTATACAAATAAAGGTGCAGAGAAACATTCTTGCAAGCCTCATCCAAACAAGGAAAAGTGTTAAACAAAATAATGAGAGTTAAGGAATTTTTATTAGAAAAAAGTCATAAAATCATGAGATTATAATACAGAATAATCTCCATGATTGAAAGACTAAAAGTTAATCATAAAACCCTTAATCTGAAATATATATATAAAAGGACAAAATTGGGTCACTGTCTGCACTAACCACATGCTCTACTACATAAGATGGAAAACTGACCTTATTTATAACACAAGAAAAGCACCCCTGCTGGAGGTTTACTTACAACCATGGACACAGGTTTGAAGATAGACATTTGCTGCTCGGAGGAGTAGCATGAAGAAGAAGAGAGGAGAAAGAAGTTAGCTTACAGACACACTTGGTTGCTGGTACCTTCTCCAAAGTTTTTCTACATTATTTACAATCAGTTTTGGTCAGTTTCTGAAAGAAAAATCTTCCCAGAAAATTCCATCATGTCTCACCTCATTAGCTTCTACTACTCTACTAGATGTATCACTTCAAGTGTGACATATTTCAAACAAGTGAGGTGTGTGGTGGAAATAAATGCTGTTGAAAACATCACTGATGGTTCAAAGTACTGGTTAAAAGTCCTGAGATTAGTAAATCTTATGTTAACTAGGTAAAAAAAAAAAAATATGTTGAAATTTAACAGCTCTCAAACCTTCAACCCTTAAAAAATACCCTTATATTCAGAAAACACTATCTACTGGAATATTTGTTTCAAATATACAGTTAACTTGAGTATTTACACTGAGAGACTGAAATGCTTCATCATCACTTTTGATTGTTATTTAAACTTAATTACTAGTTCAACAGTGATATTTATATGTTACCATTGTATGATAAGGCCATAGACAATCTGGGCTTCTCCAAACATAAAGAGATAAATATTCACGTGGTTTTTTTTTGTACAGTTATAGCAAAATTCTCATCTTGCTATTATAAATACAGGAATTATACAACTACATACATTAAACACATGGATTACACTAGAAATGTCTAAAAGACAGTTGTTTGCTCACACTACATAATATTAAATTTAGAGGCTAATAAGTTATATTTGATATCAAAGCTAATTCACGGGTAACCAGTTATAACAATTACTACCGAAGTTACCTAATGGATAATGTGAAAGAAAAATTAAGTATTTTTGAACTACCGATGTTGATGATATTACAATAGCTAATTATAATAATAGCTACTGAATCTAATAAATAGAAAATGTCAAATACAGGAGCTAGCTTATTATAATTATAATACATGATATATATATACTGAAATTAGCCAATGAATAATGTTGAAATGTGCAAGCTAGCTAATCATCATAGGTATTGGTGTTCAAGTATTTAACAAAATATGACAAATACATTGATGTCAGTTCTTTTTATCAATAGGCTTAAATTAAAATATGCCCAAAATATTTGCCAGGAAATTAGTAATATAGTCCTCAGAAAAATGTTTTAAGCTTGTATTTGTCATTATCCATAAAGGAAATGCTGAAAGAAGAAAAAAAAGGAAGTTTTTAAACCTCAATGTTTTATTTCTGTTGTCAAAGTGATCCAAAGAAAGGCTTATAGTGATGGAGATCAAGCCTGAGATCAGAAGTTTGTTCAACGTTACAAGATGACTAAACCTTATTGGCAAGAGCATAACAAATAACAGGAATTAACACTTTCCATAGCAATATTTAAGCAATGTACTAGTTTCCCAAAATATATCATTATTTTGATGTATTTCACAAATTTTGCTTCTCATATATTTTCAAAATTAAGTGCCAGCAATACCAAATAACCAGCATAAATGAGCACATAATTAGTTAAAAAACATTCATAATCTTTCATTTAAATTATTTGTTATGAAGTTCTAACATCAACTCATCATAAATCCTGTGATATTAAAAAAAAACCTGTGCAAAAACAAATTGAAAATTAAATCTCAGAATCTTGAATACTATAATTATTTTATCTAACAACAAATATGAATTATCTCTATTATGAAAAGCATGAAAAACCAATTCCCAACAGTAACTTCTTTAATAAATCTCCAGAGATCAATACGTAAAATAGAGATTTGTTGAGAAACAATTTCTTGAGTATAGGAGAATAGAAACATTAAAAGACAAATCTCATCAGTGTTTTGTATTAAGGCAACACAATCTTTGATGTTGATTTTTTTCACTAATTGGATGATTTTTATTTAAAGTGATATACCTGTATTAACAACAATGTACTTGTTTATTGTATAGATGCTTTCACATACACTTTTTTTTAATATCAAGTGCTTCATCTCAAGTCACCCTCAAACCAAGAGTGATATGCAAAATTAAAAGTTTAACTAAACGGGAATTTTCTTCCTCCCCTATAGGAGATATTAGGAGGCAAAATATTTCTCCAGAGTTGGAGCCCTCTACTCCTTTCAGTGAAATAAAAAAACAATGTTATAAATAAAAATTAAACAACCAAAAAAGAAAAACTGAACCAACGTACAAAGATTATGCAGCTTCAGATCAAACTTAGAATCGTTGTTTAAAGTCATTTGTGCTACAACTCGCTATGAACTGTCACTCTAGATATTGCTAGTACTTATGGGCTGCTTATATGGTTACCTCTTTTAATTGCTTAAAGTTTTCTTTCATAATCACACATTCCCCGATAAGACATAAATGTATTCAGTAGTTTTAAAGTAGAGAGTTAACAAAATCTTTATTAAAAACACTTAAGTACTATCATTTAGTTTGAAATCAACACCATCATTTCTATATCACTTTTCAGGTGAACCTTCTGCAAGTTTTGTTTCTTACATAAAAACCCAAGATTTAGCTAAGAAACTTGAACCTTGTATGCTCCTTTAAACCTGTATAAAACAACACAAGTTTTCTTACTCCACATTCAAAACTGCATCATACCAATAAAAGGTAAGCTTCATTTAACAAATAATTTGATAATTCGTATAATCTTTAGGAAATCAAGAGCTCTTTAAAACACATTTTCAAGCACATAGAACAAATTATTTACCAGCTTTATGTTCAGAATTATGTATGTATATATACATATATTTTTTTTTATAGGAATCAAACCCACAGCCCAAGCACATAGAAGTCAAAGGTTGTCTTTACTGAATCTACGAAGACTTTATAAATAGCAGCATATGCAGACAGATACAATGAACAATGTTTAGGATAAATAAACACATGGAGATCTCTTACTTTAATGACAAATGTACAGATTCTTAGTATGGAGTAAATACCAGTACTATCTACTCTGCCAAGAACAACAACCTCTTGAAACAATGTACATTAATTAAAGGAAATGTTTCACATGAGATAACTTCAAGCATCAAAATGGAGAAATTATCATTTATTAAATTGAGCTGTAATGATTACAAATTACTAATAACAAACTAGAAAAGAAAGGATATAAAAACACAGACAAGTAATAATTATCAATCCCATTGCAGTTTTGTACAAAACCCTGGCAAAAAGATTTTTTGTAATTCTTTGGTTTAATTTCTTCATGAATCGAAGAGAGTGATAACAGTTATAAACATACAGAGACTGATGCAACAGAGATGATTTGACAGTCCAGTGTGGTTTCAATAATCTTACTTTCAATAATGCTACTTTAATATGTAAAATGATTCATTCTAATTCATCTATCCAAAAAAAAAAAATCATCTGTTGAACACTGGAAAAATAAAAATTATGACAAAATTGAGGACTTTTTTTTTTTACCAGTTAATCAAAACCACCCTTTTTGTCACTAGAACGTTATTTTGCTCAAAAATATAAAGGTTCTTTTAAGCTCTCTTCTGTTAGGAAACTACAAAAGTTTTCTCAGCAAGTGGCCTAATTCATTTGTACTAGTTTATTACAGTGTAATGTCATTCTTAAAGCAAGACCATGATAACACATGTGAAACCATAAAGGTGACTACTTCTCATGTCCAAATCTGTACAGAGCAGCATCTTTGTCTTCACATCCTTCAAAAAAAAATGTCAGTGCACCAGGAAGACTATAACTTAAAGCACACACATCTTGAGGATGATGAACAGGTTTCAACACAGTACAGTTCACTTTTCAAATCTTAACTCATATGCTAAGCTAGCTTAAAGAGGTCTGCTTTCCACACATCCTACCTGCCATCCCAAGGGTAATGGTTCATGATACACAGTCAACTTCATGTGTTCTACAGGAGATAGCAATGCCATGACAGCTTCCTGATGTGTTGCTTTTCTGATGTCACTTCCATTTACCTGCAGTAAGTTTTTAAACCAATAAAGGTAACTTCTTAGACTGTCAATTATTTCATTCACACATTTGCATTACATAGGTATTAGTTTAATAAAATGCAATGTTTCAAAAGTTTTACATTAACTAACAACTACATTATTTTAGACTATCCTACCAATAGTCATGGGACATGGGTAGTTATGAATAAAGTGTCTTTATTCCAAGAAATAAATAGCATGTTGGCCTGCCTTTGGCTTTAATGACTGCTTCAATGCATCGTGGAAGACAGTCTATTAATTTCTGGTAGAAAGCTGGTGGTGTTGTGCTCCACTCCTTCTTTAAAGCAGTAATAAGCTCCACTACTGAAGAGAGCAATCTTGGAATTGCCATAATTCTGTGTTCCAGTTCATCCCAAAGATGTTCTATTGGGTTGAGGTAAGCCCTGTACTGGCCACTGCAATGTTCCAATGATATTCTCTTCAAACCACGAATTCACAATCCTTGCTTTGTGACATAGAGCATTATCATGTTACAAGGTGTAAGTGCCAGTATCATAAAATTGCCAAAATGTAGGACAAACAGAGTTATTCAGAACATCAATGTTGGACTCAGCATTCATGAATCTATGCACTGCGAACAGTGGACCTAGTCCATACCAACAGAAGCACGCCCAGACCATGATACCAACACCTCCAAACTTCACTGTTGGGACAACACACTTAGGTAATAAGTGTCCTCCAGACATCTTCAATACCCAAACAAGTCCATCAGACTGGAAGAGTGTGTAGCGTGACTCGTCGCTTCACAGCACTGATTTCCTTTGATCCACGGTTCAGGTTTGATGTGCCTTGCTCCATGCCAATCGATGGTATGCATTTGTTTTTGTTATCAATGGCTTGTGGAATGCAACTCTTCCATGAAAATTCATGGCGTACAGCTCTCAATGTGTCATGGAAACACACAGAGGCTTGCCTGTGGCTGCTTGCGTCTCCAAACACTGATTCTCTAGGGTCTGACAGCAATATGAGGTAACCAGCCTTCTCAAGCCTCGTCGGCTCCTGTCAGTCAGTATTTTATGTCTACCTGGTCGTTTCTTAGGCTCATTGTCACCTCTGGGCTTTCATTTCTTCAGCATGTTGCCCATTGTTGACCAATAACATATACAGACATTTTCCCCAAATGACATCCAACTATCCTTCACCTCTGAAACTCTGTTAGCTCTTTCTGTGTATTCATCATTTGGTATATAAGTTTGAAATGACTTCTGAGTGAATAGCTGATCACCTTTACAGGCCAAACTATTTGCATATTTTATTATCACATTCATGCAATCAGAGGTGTGTCCCATTACTTCTGGTAGGATAGTGTATTTGCCACAATGGTATGAAAAGAATATCACATTTTTAATATTTTAGTACAAACATGGTATTTTAAAGGTCTTGCTCACATGTTGATAAATTTTATTTGCCAGTATATTTTCAAACAGACATGATCTTTTGAATTTTTGTTACTGGATAATTCTAAGCTAATTATTTTTTCCTCTAGTAGACTCCTGATATGTGTGGGAAGTATTAAAAAAAACATGAATAAGAAAATATTTAGTAACTAAAACAAGCAAATCCCACTATTAAAGTAATTAATTCTTTAAATATCAGACACTTCAGGCATATTTTTCCTAGTTTTAGTTTAAATTAAATGATAGAAATCAACATTTTTCTCCAGATATAAATAATAGATTTATTATTATTACCATTAAAAAAACAAACAAAAGTTCCTATGGATTTTTCTATAACTAAAAGGAGTAAATGCATTACATAGAGAATTCATTTCAATTAATACTTTCTTTAAGGAAGTAAATTAAAATAATGGTACGCAAAATCATCTGAAGATAAAGACGTGTATCATTACATGTATAGGTAGTAATAAGTGAATTGTTCCAGGCTTTTGCTTATTATTCACACATCTTTGTATGTGTACCTTTTTCTAAACAATAATTTTACCTTCAAAATACGGTCACCAATCCTAAGTTTCCCTGTTTTTGCAGCAGCACCATCAGAAACAATCTAGAAGTCAAAAATAATTTTTGTCATCCCAAGTTTGAAAATTCTAAACATGTATGCCAGCTTGAATTTTGAACTGCATGTATTAAAAATCTTGGTAAAAAAAATAAACTCTATTTTGGGATTTTATAAGTGTACATGAAAACAGAAGTCGCAAATTTTAAGTCCAGCTGAATGTTGCAATTATTATCCTGCTGGTAACTCTCTTGATTACTGTTTATTATGTTTAAATACATCTGAGGCACAATAAACCAAGCAAGTTGTGGCCAAAGAGAGTATCTTAAATAATATGTTCCAATTAGTACATAAAATGCTAGAATCTATATACAGAACAAAAGAGAACCTTCATCAAACTAGCTGGCAAGTAATCTTTCAAACACTGAGTAAACCACATGAACATTCACCAAACTAGCTGATAAGTAATCTTTCAAACATTTAGTAAGCCACAAGAACATTCACCAAAATACTTGACATGTAATCTTTCAAACATTTAGAAAACCACAAGAACATTCATGAAACTAGCTGATGAGTAATCTTTCAAACATTTAGAAAACCACAAGAATATTCATGAAACTAGCTGATGAGTAATCTTTCAAACACTGAGAAAACCACTAGAACATTCATCAAACTAAATAACAAATAATTTTTCATAGTCACATACTTACTCTAGAAATAAAAATACCAGGTTCCACAGCACCAAATGGATGACACGAATGGTCTGAGCCTCCAATTATACTTAGCCCAAGGGGTCCACCAGCTTTCACCAGTGTTACATCCTGAATTAACAAAGTATACAAATCAGTTGAAGGCACAGTGAAAATAACTAGTTTATTCACATATAGTTGTTATATATTGTAGATACATAAGTCTCAAGACAATTTAAATAAATTTATTAAAATTTTCTCAATAATGCTCTCTCTAGGTATTTTTACTCTTATTCTAATGCAATGTAAACAAAATGAATCTACAGACATTATTAAAAAGTAACAGACCACTGCTTACCTAAATAAATAAAGTCTGTAAACATAAACATATTTGTTAAGTGTGTAATTATATACGCACACATACCCACATTGTTATGAATACAAACTAAGAGTTTAACCCTATAATTACAATGCCATTTTTAAAGCCCTTTCTGTAGATGTCACAGTTATATTCAAAATTTGATTAAACCTCTTTACTATAAACGTATTTTAATGAAATTATTATTATTAAGTACATTCTAATTCAAAGTTTTATACAAGTTTTTAGTCCTTTATTTCAAAAGAAACCTCTAAAACAATAATTAAAACTTCATCACGTATCACGATCAAGATTAAAAATCTCAACTTTATAGCTAATATAGGAGATACAAGTGTGAGAATATAGACTGCCTTCCTTCAGACATCAAAATAAAACCTTGAGGTTCTTTAGAAGTAATGTGAATATTCCCAAGAACTAGAGTCAGACAAAAACTGTTGTAAAAATTCCAGAGTCAAATATAAGTCACACCCACTTTCAAAGCATAAGCTTTGTTGCTAAATGAATGGCATGCTTATTTATAACCAATAGAAAGAGCAGATTTCATGCTATTTGTTGGAACTAGGCCAAGAAACATTAGCAGTGTATGCGTCTGTATATGTGAAGCAGAAAAGAAGGTTAGTCCATTGTCTATAGTGGTGTCCCTAGCACTTGGCTATATTTTCTTGCCTTATACATATTACATTGATAAACAGTTCAATTGTATTTAGGTTTTACTTTTATATTTTAGTTAATTATTTATTAGTTGTGTTTTAAAATTCATATTTGAGAGGTTTAACGAATTTTTTACTTTTACACGTGATCGACTCGCTTGTGAATACTTATAAAAATATGTGTGCAAGCACCATTTTGAATGTGACAAACACAACCCTGCTCATCATAACTGCACAATGTTCTGCAGGGACCAGTTGACATATCAACATAAATAATACAAGACAAAGAATTGGATAGAAAAATAAAAGATTAAAAACAAACTCTAAATGAAAAAAATAAAGACTTCAAATTGAGCATATGACCCAAAGAAGTTTTAAGACAATGCTATGAAGGTAAGTACATATTTCCATTTCTTAATATTACTCTGCACTTTATGTTGATAATAATAGCTAGAGTTAATGATATAGTAGAGAAAATGGAAAATAAAATATAAACGTTATCTTAAAAAACTTTTGATATTAATTTTTGAGATTCTAGAGAGTATGCAAATTAAATTTGAAAACTGTACGATAAAAAATATTATTTTAATACTCAAAATAAAAATCACCTTGCAAGTGAGCTATTCAGAGTCCAAGTGCAAATAAATACAATAAATAAATAAAGAATTTTTTATTAAAATAGTAGAAAAAATAAAATGTTTTTTCTGAAACTACATACTTTTAGGAAAATTCATGTCAAATTTCAAACAATTTCTTCCACAAGTTTCATTTTTTGTAAAGAACTTTCATGAGAGGTACATAAAAAACATGTAGAATCATCGTCATGGGATTAATAACCACAAAATGAGTAATATTTATGCAACTTTATAGATAATTATGATACAAGGGAAAAGTTAATTACAAACCTCCTCTAATGAAGTTGAAACACATATAGGGTTGTTATTTTGATGAGATGGTAAGGTTTCAATTGCAACATCCAAACTATTTGCCTTTCTGAGATGTTTTTGTGTCTCAAAATTCTGGGAAACAGCTGTACTGAAGTTAAGATGATTAGGATTCGAAGTAGGGATTGTACCTTTCGACAAAACATTAATGGTGCTATTTATGTGAGCAGGATCAGAAAAATGTATTGGTAAACCCAGCTCAGCAGGTGATTTCTGGGAGTTGGACTTATGATAAGCCTGAGTTATATTGCTTGAAGCTGTAGGGCTCTGTTCTGAGAAACATCTACTGACAGTATGATGACTGTTGTGTAGAGTCAAGGTGGACGTAGTGTTTACCGGAGAACCAAGATATGTTGGAGCACTAGCTAATGAAGAAGAAACAGTCCCCGTGGTCTCATTCCGTAAGCCTGGCAGCTTAGTAAAAATAGAGTAAGTTGGTTTAACATCAGTCTCTCCACCAGGTGATATGTCGGGCCTTTTGTAACTACCTGTGTAGGACGGACGATTGGCCATGTATGAGCTAGATGAATAAAATCCTGTATAGGGACGAGGCCTGCCAAAAACTTTTGGAGATTTCTGGCTGTTAGACTGAGTCTTTTCTGGGTCTTTTGGATTCTTCGAATCCTTGAGTACAACCTAAATAATAAAAAATGTGTCATAACATTTCTTTGGAATAAAATTATAAGTATTTCAATATAAATTCTTGGCTTTTAAATTTTTTCATCTGTCTGAGAACTACTTTCAATATAATACATACACAAAAGATAAACTAACTAGAT
Organism: Limulus polyphemus; assembly: GCF_000517525.1. Classification (NCBI taxonomy): domain Eukaryota; kingdom Metazoa; phylum Arthropoda; class Merostomata; order Xiphosura; family Limulidae; genus Limulus; species Limulus polyphemus. Next base: position 58,905 of record NW_013668361.1, on the reverse strand, counting down.
ATAAAACTATAAAAAGAAAAACACCAAAAAGAATTGTAATATAATTCTATAAAAAAAAAATACTCAAAAGTGTGTGACACTAGTCTTCTCAAATTCTCTTATAGAATAAAGCTTATCTTTAAAAAAATTAATACATCACTGAAACAGTATCAATGAATCTGAATTTCTTCACTTCTCTTTATAAACTATTATTTTGATATGGCTATTAATCTTTGGAAGTTCTATTTGGAAAGTAATAATAATTCTGTGTCTGTTTATGTTTATTTTTAAGAAATTAATTTCATGGTAGATATTACAAAGTAACATTTTAAAAATAAATCTTTAATACAAGATCTTGCCTGTTCTCGGAGCACAACAAGTCGAACAAATCTTTCTAACCCAGTCAGCATGGCAACTGCTTGATCATGCCTTGCACTATCCATGTCCACCCCATTAATAGAAAGCACTTTGTCACCAACTTTCAGTTTGCCATCTTTGCCTGCAGCTCCACCATCAGCAATTCTTGAAATATATATACCCTGTAAAATGAATAATTAATTACTTTCTAACCTACAGTTATTAGAGGGGAAAAAAAAAAAGACACTAATTTACAATACACATATATACACACAAATATACATCTAAAGCATGTAAAATTATTTATGGTTAAGCCACTAAAAACATAGTACCAATGATTAGTGTGTATGCATACCCTGAAAACACACAATCATTTAGTCTTTCTATAAAATTTTTACTGTTAAACACTGAGCAACAGTTCTTCACACACAGCAGTTCTGAAAAGTTATCGTAAGATTCAAGCCTACAAACTTCAGTTAGTTACGAATAAAATACAACTATTAATTGGCAAAAGTAAAATTGTTTTCAATTTATGTCTGTTTAACTTATTTTTTAAAATATAACAGAAAATACATAGGATACACACACACATCAAAAAACATTCTGAATTTTAAGTAATAACATACAGCACAATCTAAAAGTCCATTCCTTATCTTTTAAGACTTTTTTTTGTTTCCAGTTCAAAGAAGTGTGAAGAGGTGATGCTGGTTATTAAAATAAACCAAGCTGAGTGACAAACAACCACAGAATACCTCATCTGTATAATTAATAAACCAGTCTAAATACAGCTGAACTAGGTTTAATAAACTGGAGTAACTTTGAGTTAAACATAAAAATAAATATCAACATATATATTTAAGTAAAGTAAAGACATTATTAGAGCTCATAGTGACTAAATTCACATTACTCAACAACACAAGACGTCATCAAATGCTGATACATAATGATTTTAATAGAACAAAAGTAAGCACATACATCACAGTCTTCTTTATAAGCTTCACCCCCTCTACCTCCTGCTATACTAAAACCCAGCCCAGTGTGGTCCCTGATCAGCGTTGTATAGATTCTCTGAAAAACATGACACATCTTTCTGTTAATACTCAAAAGTTATTCCAACAAGAACAACATTGGTGCACTAATTTAGAAAAAACAAAGAACTCCTAACAATTTTATTATGGACAAGATTAAATGTAAAGAAATTAAAAAAATAACAATATTTGAGAAAAAGCATGGAAAGGACATACTATAGATTTTAGCTATTACAATTAATGAGTACCTTTCAGATATCAAGTGCACACCTGTATATCAAATTTTAAAATTCAAGTAAAATGATTTAGCTATATGAAATATATTTTAGAATTTATATTTTCACATTATATAACATTTACTAAATGTAATCATGGTTCACACAAGTTAATGAAAACAAAATTCCAGGACAAAACTGTAATTTTCAATGACTTAATTTACTGATTTTAGCAGAATATTATCTCCACCAAGATTAAATAGCTTGGGAATCTCGCTTGTAAACAATGTATCTATTAATTTATTTTAAAATCTTTCAGCCCATCCCAAAGTACAGGTTTATATTTGCTAAGTAATTATCAACCCCCTTAAAAATAAAATGATTATGTTTTGTTTTCACATGATTTTCCTTCTCTGTTCGTAATTTTTTACTACAGTCCTTTGTTGCAAGCCTTTTATGGCATCACAGCATGTGGTCTGAACAATTACTAATGAAGCTCAGCTTTGAAAACAGCTAGATCTAAAGGCGAAAAACAATAGGACAAAACAGATCATATTTATGTCAATTTTAGGTAAATGAAATGGTTTCAGCAGTAACTTTCTAGATATTGGCTACACATAGCACTTGTACAGGTGAGCAAATGAGCATAATAGGAAGCTCAGAAAACAGGAACAAACCACAGATACGAGAATTTATTCTATAGTTTCTTTTGATGTTCTTTTTGTTCCAAATTACATCTATTTGAGAGCCACAAGAAATATTTTTTTAAGACAATACATATGGGTAAGCTTAGTTAGGTATTGCGAGTATGCCTGGCAACAAAAAATATTTCCAAATCGAAAATTATTTGTCTAATATTACGATTACATTTATCGTATTTGAAAACTGTACAAAAATAAAAGAGCTTATTATTTACTGCAAAGAAACCATACTTATTAGATATAAACTGATCTCGACGAAGAATAGTGTTAGCAAAAATCAAGATACCTAGACTGACAAAGGTAATGGTGAAGCCATTTTGAAAGGTGATGTCCTAGGTCACCGATAAATCTTTGTCAGTTTTGCAGTGTTTTTTATGATTTATAGCTGGAAGTGGCGACTACTGCAATCGGCAAAATAAAGTATGAAAAGAAATATGTTAATGAATTTCAATTATGTTGAAACTGACTGGATATATTAAATAGAACTTTCTACCAACAATGAAAAAAAAAGTTGAAATTTTAAGCTGAAAGGTATCTTTAATTATTTTTTTTTCAAACCAGTGTTTCACAACGAAATTTTGGAAATTTCACAACCTCAAAATTATAGAAATACTAAACCAAATTATACAGATTCTATAAGGCAGAAACTAGATACTATTTAGTAAACTTGTATTAAGATTTCTGCAGTTTGGTTAAGTATTTCCACCGTGAGAAGGAAAAAATATCAGAAGATATCGGTGACACCCCTCAGGTTCAAAAAAGGGGTTAAACAGAATATATTCACAGCACCAGAAATATATAAGAAAAAAACTGTACATAAAAACAGTTTTATATTTTAAACAATTCTTAAACATTTAAAACAAGTCTACAAAACCTCTCGTTTCACTTCAAACTCTGGTTCTGGTGTACGAGGTTCGGGTGTTGGAGGGCCAGAAAGAATAAGGCTGCGGTCTCCACCTGCTGCATTAGGCACAGTTAGGTTCTGTGGCTTACTGCTCCAGTTTTGAGCCCCATTTTCTTGTTTTGTTTCCATAGTTTCTAGAACTACAGGAACATGCATTTGCTGTGGTCTACTTTCTACCACTGAAGTTTGGATATCCTCAGTTTTTCTAGTCAAAATCCCATTAGGCTGCAATTTAACTACAGGCTTGTCCACTCTGGATATATCCTGCAATGGTTAGAAAAAAATATTCTACACTTTAAAAAAAATGCTAATTATTTCTAGAAATCTATGAACAAATGCAATGAAAGTAAAAGAATCTTAAATTTAAAGGGTTAAGAAGTTATTTTTATTAGCCTAAAATATGTAATTACAAAAATATATTACTGAAAAAAGTTACATATTTATTAATAGAAACATGCCCTTTGTTTAGTTGAATACATATTTTTATAGCACATATAATTAACAATAACAATGTATTTCTTCTGCAGAGCAATACCTGAGAAACTAGCGATTCCCTGATGACCTCTAATGTAATGTTGTTACCAATGGTTTTCAGTATGTCGACAGCTTCAAAATGGTTTATCATTTCAAGAGAAACACCATTAACCTGTATAAAAGAATGTTATGTTTTGTTATGTAAATTTACTTTGCATGCAAAATAAAAATGGTTTGTTAATATTGATACATATTTGTTGATACCTTAATTTTGGAATATTCTATTAACTCTTTGAGCATGGGCTCGGTCCCTGGGACTGACCTCGTAACCATTTTGTGCTTGTTATAGTTTTCGTGCTATAACTTTTAAATTAATAAGCGTATGTTAATGAAATTTGGCAGATTATCAGTAAACATTGCAATGCTTTCATATGCCAAATATCAAATGTTTTTCTCATGCCTTTTGTTTTTCTTTTCGCATGTTGCCTATCCAACATACAAAGTAATTTTCATTTTACGATTAAAAATACTTTTGTGCATCAGAAAATTTTCAAATTTCACATGCAAAATCTTTATAATGTCCAGATAGCTATCAAATGTTTAAGAAAAAACTTAATATTTTATATTTTCAGTAACAAATCTCTGTACAGGTTTTGTTGATTTGACCAATATCGTGACCACATTTAAAAAAAAATCAGGAAATAAATACAAATTATGCCTTTTTCATTCTAGAATAACTACAAATTATAAGACGAAAACAAATGTTTCGACTAGATAGCTTAAATCTCATAACATTATACATTTATATATATATTTATTATTTTTATTATATTGACCATTCAGCCTTGCCTGGCTAACAGTACAGAAGTTACAATGACGCAGCGCATGTGCACTCATGTTACCGTATCCAATAATATAAAACTGACCTTT
>NW_013668361.1:51039-53350 GCF_000517525.1 Limulus polyphemus | reverse complement strand
CAACTTATTTTTCTTAAAACATAGAACAGTAAATAGATAAGTAAAGCAAACATTTATCTTATCTAGTTACAACATTTGTACTCAGTTGCTGCTTAACGTAGGTCACTAAGCCTTTAAAAATTTGGAACCTGGAAGATATGAAACGAAACAATTTTTTTTTAGGTTTTATATATACAGTTGAATAACCAAAATATTATAAATTACTATATCAATACCTTAGTATTCCACAAAAATTATGAAGCTTAGTAATTGAGCCGTATTTGGGTCTAAAAAAATATGAAATTTCCGAGCAGACTAAAGACACAACCTACCTTCTTGAAATTTTGGTGCGAAAGAACAAGATAACATCCTAACACATGAAAATAACCAAGAATGCCATGAGGGGACATTCTGAGCATTTGATTGGCTATTCGTGTCATCTATTAGTGGTAAGTGTATATAAGGGATCGTTTCCAAAAATAGACGTGAGCGTGGTCACTGTGTTTGATTCAGCACGAGCGATATCTCAGCAAACAGAAAAGACAGAAGGTTCTTATTTTATATTCTAGCTTGTCAATATTGTTAATTTGAGTTCCAAATTTGTACAAAACTATAGACTTAGTATTTTTATATCACAAACATCTAATCTGAACCAATGCCTCATTCAACATACCATGTGACACAGATATTGATGTTCAACTGTGTTTTTTAATGTTTACTTTTAAATTAAGAAATTAAGTAACAGATAATACTAAAATTTGAATTATAATCTACAGTTTGATACCAAATTTACTGACATAAATTCATGCAATAGCAGTTCAATAAAATATTGAATGCGAGTCAACAAACGCGATGACAATGGTCTTTCACCTGTGACCCATCTGGAATGGGTTAACACCCATGACTGAGAATATTTCCTTCTGCAAATTTTTACATATACAAGTACAGGTGACACTAATGATAGATTTTATTACTGCAATTTTAATGATCAATGGTTTTCAAAGTCTATCTTCCTATCTATTAATATAATTTCTTCTTTGGTTTGTGTTTTTTTGTATGCTTATAGTATGTTTTTTTTTTATGAAAAAGAAAACCTCTCATGATGCTAACATTAATTCAGGCATTCCTTTTTGTGTTTATTACATGTATATTTACATACATGTTTCCAAGTATATGATGAGCAAAAGTTTTTCTATTGAAATTCATGAAAAAATTATCAGACCATTTTATATATGCAATCATAATAATAATAGTATAAAGTATGTGATGCTCAATCCTATAGTTATGATACACAGAAATATGATACACACCTAACACTTTTAATGTAATTTCTTTAACATCTGACAAGAAACTACATCAGAGACCAACCATGGAAAAACTTCAATGTACTAGAATGTTCTCACATGGGATTAAAGTTAGCTGTAATCTAAGTAACGTACACAAAATACCTAGTAAGAGAGATGACTTCCTGGATGGAAGAATTATATTAACTTGTTCAGGAGGACTAAGTTAGCTGGAGATTAAAATGATATTCAGAAATATCTACAAAGAAAAAAAAATATGAAAGAGAGAACAATGTGTGTTGTTTGTTCAGTAGCCCCAAGTTAGCTGTGAACTAAAATATCATTCAAAACAATTTTTGGAAACATTCAGAGGTAAAAATAGTAGAAAACTATTGTACACAGAAAAGAAATATTTTTGTTGTATTCTTAACAAGCCTAACCTCACAAGTGCAGCAATCTGATTACCTCATCAGCCACGAATATTACAAAAAAAATGCACTTTTAATAACCCAAACCATTACATTCTTTCCCCCTCTTACAAACAAGATCCACCTCTAAGCCTAATCCAAGCATCATGGGATGCCCTAATGTAGTGCCACTTTTTTCTGCGATAGCCTCATTTTTCTAACTTATGAGTTTAATATTTAACTCAAGACCTTTTCTATGCCAGACAAGTGCTTACCGACTTTGCTAAACTAAAGAGCTTAACCCACTAACACCAGTAAGACACTTTTGAACAACTGAAATTACCACAAGAGAAGACAAAAACATTTCTATTTTTCTCTCGAGTGACAAATCCTATAAATGCTACCTTGTATCAGCCCTTTCTACTGTAACACTATTAGTACATACGTAACATGTTATATGTAAATTAGTGCAAAACCAGTGACAAAAGCTTTTAAATGCTTTAAAACTGGTTAATTTTTATACCCAAACAATCAAAGAATTAGGAAAGATAAACTAAATATTACTTTCTAGCTCTGGACTATGGCTGTACTGTCATCATAGTCCTGCATATGTAAGCTCTCTCTGAAGCTAAAAAATACTAA
>NW_013668361.1:45292-51029 GCF_000517525.1 Limulus polyphemus | reverse complement strand
ATCTTTTGTATATAATTTTTCTTGTTACATATTTCAACCATTCACCACTCTGGTGCTCATTACACCCCTTATTTGTCAACAGGGGCAGTATCTAAGTTTCTAGTGTGTCAATGCTGTCTTTTCAGGTACATAAAGTTTTTGGTTGAAGTTTGTTTATTACAAATTTTAAGGAGTAGTTTATTTATTTTCACTAAGTTAAGTTCAATTACAAAGTTTTGTTTAACTTCTTGTTTTTGGCTTACCTTTGAAATTATAATTTTTAACTCTCTGAATATGGATTTGGAGATTTTGACCAAACTTGTAACCATGAAACTATAGCAGTGAATGTACTAAGTGTTCCTTCCCAAAATTTGGCAAGTTTATAGTAAACATTACATGTTGTTCTGCACAAATAATCAGATTGTTTAATGAAGTATTTTTAACCATTTTTTTGTGAATTAATGAAGTCTTTACCGAGTCAGTCTGAAAAGTGATTTTCATGCTAAGAATAAAAATACTTCTTTTCATCTTACGATTTAACCCTCTTACTAAGAGTGGCCAAAGTGACTTAAATATTGACCCCAAATTGACCTTGAGTTTCCATACTACAACTTTTAATATGTTTTGTATATCTTCATTAAATTTTGTAAGCTTTCAGTAAGCATTACAATTCTTTTGTAGACAAAAAATTAAATTTTTAATGAAGCATTTCTACTAAAAGTTTCTCTATGAATATATGGAGTGTTGAATTGCTACAAATGCAATGTGATTTTCATGCTAAGATTAAAAATACTATTCTTCATCTGAAAATTGTCAAATTTCATTTGTATAATCTCTAAAACCTCTTTAAGTAAATTTCAGAAGTATTTTTCAGTAAAACTTTATACTTTATTTGTTATTTTCTATACCCTAACTCTATAAATATTTGGCCAATTTGACCAATCTTGTAACCACCATACAAAAGTATGAAATAAATCTAAATTACCCCTTTTTTATTCTAAAATGACTTAAAATTGTAACAGGAAATTAGACTTGTTTGCACTAAATAGCTTAAATTTAGTAACAGTTTACATCTGTTTAAATTTAAATTTATTGTTTTATTGTCCTTTGAACTCTGTCGAACTAATAATCACACCACACAAGTTGTAAGTCACTCAGAAAGTTTAGCTCACATTACCCTATCAAATAATGTAAGCAAAAGCTACTAAGCAAGCATACCTCATGATAAATTTTTATTATTATTATATCTATTTATCTTACCTAATCTAACCTTATCTAATTTAAAAAGTTTCAAATGTTAGTTACTTTTAGAATAATAAATAAACATGAAAAGCAAGAAATATAATATTTACATGGGTCTTCTTTTTCTACTGTTGACTATTGATGAAACATAACCTTTTTTTTTAAAACTAATAGTACTACTGCACTAAATACTTTTTTATTTAATGAAATAATGCACCTAAGAACACAGAATAATAACATGTAAAAAGCAAACAATATTCTGTAAATACCATATTTCTGGCTTTCTAACTATGCGATAAGAGCGGTTACAAATTCAGCTAAGCTCATTGGTGTGTTTCCCATGGGAATAAAGTTTGAACTGGAAGCAAAATAGACAATTCTCTGTACAGAAAACAACATAGTATAATATGTCATTTAATAGATTAAAACTTTGGCTTTCTGCTAGTTATACATAATATAGTAATAAACATCAAAGAGAACTATTAGAAATTTGTGAACAAGAGAATGTAACAGGTGAGTGTGGGGGGAGGAGTCTGATTTTATAGCTTATGGCTCTGTAACCAATACAAATTGAAGTCTATAAATATTATGCTTTGCCTGAGTAATAACAATATTATAATAAGTAATTTATGTTAAATTCTGTACTTCTTTGAGGAGTTGTAAATAAATTAGAAGGAAAACCTAGAGAGCGAATGTCAATTCCCATACTAGTAGAAATTGGGGATTTTTTTTTATATTGCCTTATAAGATTAAGAACTTAAAACTTGTTTAATATTAAAATTTGGATTATTAGCTACATTTTAATGGCAAGTTTATTCTAAAATTTGGATAATAAAGTAGTTTAATTAAATTTTGAATGGCACTCAGTAAAAACTTGTGACATGCACAGAAAAGGATGCCCGTATGGAAAGAGTAAATCTTAATGGAAACTCTAAAACCTACATAATGGAAGAAAAAAAATCTAAAAAAACGGAATTTAGAGCATAGAGGTTATATGACATAGGGAAGTGAAGAATTTGAATTCATTTAATTATTTCCTTTCAAAATTAAGAAATGAAAACTTTGATAATATAAAATATGTTTAATGCAAAATTTATTGGCATACATAGCTAATCAAGTAGTTTAATTAACTTTTGAATGTGACTACAAAAATGTTATGACATGCACATTTTGATCGACCCCCCACTTGTATCCAGAGCATTAACTCGAATTGATTCATCTGATTTGGCTGTAAGTACTTGTTATTCTAGTAAAAAATTTTAAACTGTTCAAAATACTAACTACTATAGTAACTAATATCTTTATAAATAGAAAATATAGCTCTAAGGTTCCTACTTACACTGAGGATGCGGTCTCCCACCTGTAAACCACCCTGTTCAGCAGGTCCACCCTCAGTTACCCGAGAGACAAAAATGCTCTAAAAAACAAAACAATTCAATAGAATACAAAATGTTTACATTAAACTACAAGGGAATTATAAGTAATAAATTATGAAACCCTTAGTGTTAACTAAATGCAAAAATAGCAACTTAATGGTAAACACAGTTATTAATATACACATAGACTTTAAATTGTATAGAATTTTTAATCATATATTTTGTTTTAACTTTATACAATAAATAATTGTTCATTTTTAAATGTTGAAATTCTTACTTGTTTAATGAAATCCATGCACAAGAACAGTTATAGAATATATTATGTATTTTTTCCTTTTACTGTCTGGAGTTTTAAAGACCTAAGTTACAGATGATTTTTTAAAATATTGCCTTATAAAATTAAGAACTCAAAACTTGTATATTATTAAAATATGGATTATTAGCTATAATGTTATGCTATTCTAATTGGTACAACATAAACTAAAAATATTCTAATTAAATTTTGAAAGTAAGGTCACTAAAACCTTGTGACATGCACAGTAAGAGATGCCCATGTAGAAAGAGTTAATGAATTTCTTTTCTTCTATTGTTATCCCTAATGTTCCTTGAATTTTTGATTATGGTAAAAGAGAACTGCAAGGCTGTTGTCTAGATAATTCATGCCACCCACCTCATCATCACCTTTGTATGGTGTTGAGCCCTTTCCTCCAGCTATACTGAGACCTAAACCTGCTTGTGTCCTATGTAAATTGATTGTGAGTTTTTCCTGGACCATGTTGATAGGGTCTGAAGAATCTGATATTATCACTGTTTGTGTAGCTGTAAACAGATAAACAAATTTTACAATATCATGCCCAGACAAAAATGCATGATGAAAAGTATCTCACACAGTAACTAACAACTTTAACCCTTTCACAACAGGCTTGATTTAATATACACAAGTTCATATACACATTTGCACACGTTACGTTTCTATAATATAACTTTTAATTCAGTACGTGCATCTTCACAAAATTCGATATACCTTTAGTAAACATTAAAAATATTTTTTTACACAAAAAATCAAATGTTTTAATGAAGTATTTTTACTAAAGATTTGTTTGTGAATATATCAAGTCTGTTTCATTACTAATCCAAGTGGAAGTGATTTTCATGTCATGATTAAAAATAATATTCTTCATCCCAAAAATATCAAATTTCTTTTGTGTAATCTTTAAAACTTCCAAAATACAATTCAAACATTTGTTTTCAGTAAAACTACATCTTATCAGTTATTTAATGATATACTTGAGTCTTCAGCCTGTAGACAAATCCCGAAAGTATAATGAAAAGACAAGTTGTAAAATTAGAAATAAAAGGAGCAGCTGTGCCTTTTTTTCGTTCTTATTATTGGTCACGAAGTTTCAAAGTATTTCTCTTATGAGTTTGAACTGCTAAACATTTTACATTTATTTTCTGTGTTTATTTTACTGTCAATGGCTAAAGCAGAACTCCACTGAAAATAAACCAATAAATTGTCGCTTGTGTCAGTAGACTGTTTACACGACACCACCATAATATGGTACTCCTGAAAGCAACAAAGCACACGTGAAAGATAGTCGACTCAACCCCTGCTCTGAGAACAAGATGTCTGATGTATCAGGTTATATGTGCTAAAATGTTTTCTTGGAAAATTCAGAGTGATCACAATGCACTTAGAATCAGTAAAAAAGTGTATGGCGACAACAGGATGTGTAATTTATCGGCTTATGTATGTATCCTACAGTGTTCATAACAAGACTTTTAGAGAGTAACAACACTATACTTTGAACCTGTCAAAACATTTATTATATGGTTTGGTGCTGATACAATAAACATTGCAATTCTTTGAATATTAGTAATCCTTTTGAGTTGTTTGAAATTTAGTGGTACAGGTGTACAAAGATGTTATTGGAGCACATGTTTATAAAATCCTATTTCCCTTTTCAGCACTTATTCATCAACCAATAAAAACTTTAGTTTCAGTAATACTTATCAAACTCATTTAGTTTCTCAAGCCTTATAACTCTTGTCTTCGTTGGAAAACATTCTTACTTTTGCAGCTAAAGTGTAGTTTAGAAGTTCTTTTACAGTTGTGAAACATCTTGAGTTGTTACTGACCCTTACCTTGAAGTAAGTAATAATCATATTTAATATATATATAAATTTTATTTATTTTTCTCAAAACATGAACAATAAATGAATATTACATAGAAAAACAATTATTTCTAGTACTTACGATAAATTATGGTTGGTTGGAAAAAATTTTGCCCTCATGTGCCTTTAGTGCTAAGACTCGTTTATTTTTTCGAGTAGAGGGTGAAGAATATACATTTTAGAAAGAAAAAACATTAATCTACTAGTACACCCAAATCATCTGTAACTAGCTTGGGTTTATAAATAAAGTATAAATGTGTTAAAACATTTATTTATCTCTCTTCAGAACAACAACTTGGTCATCACCATTCAACACTCTTGGCAAAATCGTTATTTTTCTCTTCCAAGCTCTTTACAAACAACTGTCAGAATCACATAAAGCAAAACTTGTCCTTTCTATTGGTTATAAACAGACACGTAAGATAAGTAGGTGGAACTAAACAAGAGGTTTGGAAAGAACGGAGTAGGAGCCATTCTAGTTGATTTGCTAGATCCATTCATTTCTCAGCAAAGTGGTGGGAGGTTCTAAATTTGTATTCTAGCTTACCAGTATCTAAAATTCATGTTTCTAATTTGTTAATCATTTGTAGACGTATATAGTGGGTGTAAAAAATATAAACTGAGCAACAAGACAAGAGGAGGTGCTACAAGTCAATATTTAGCATTATTTTATTTATATTTTCTTTTGAATTAGGAAATTAAAATATACATAATATTAAAATTTGAAATACAAGCAATGTTTTGATGCCAATTTCATTGTTATACTAGACCACCGTGACCCATTGGGTCACCCACTAATCAGAAGTTATGAAGAATTCAAGCTAATTTCAATATTGCACCAAAATGAAGGTTTATTTTGAGATAATTTAATTAAATATTTCAATCCATTAGTGTTATTCATAATTCAAGAAAAGATATTTGATTCTATTAGCTCGTCCCCATAGTTACTATTTGCAAATAGTCAG